>NC_048304.1:16948968-17250202 GCF_013100865.1 Trachemys scripta elegans | reverse complement strand
AGGTTTGAGAGCCTGGGAGGGAGGGCGAGCAGTGGTGCGCGAGCGGCAGCAGCGGAGGTGAGTTAGGGCGGCCGGGGCACATTTTTAGGGGCGGTATGGCCCGCGCCAGAATGCCGCCCCTAAAAATGTGCCGCCCCAAGCACCAGCTTGTTTTGCTGGTGCCTAGAGCTGGCCCTGGCACTGACACACTGCTCATCTATCCAAGTTCTTTTTCAAAAATTTTGGAGTGTCCTGTATTTCTTGAAAATCTCAAAGTATTTTTGTGACCACTCAGCTCAATTCTTCTTGGGATTCTCAAGCCAAATGCAACAGAGGGTCCTGTGGCACCTTTTAAAACTAACAGAAGTATTGGGAGCATAAGCTTTCGTGGGTAAGAACCTCACTTCTTCAGATGCTTGTCTTAAAAGGTGCCACAGGATCCTCTGTTGCTTTTTACAGATTCAGACTAACACGGCTACCCCTCTGATACTTCAAGCCAAATGATGGTGGATACTTTTCATCCATCACATACAAGGGTAAAGTGACTGATCGTCCATCTAGTTGAAATTTCATCGGGAATACCCCTTTTGGGACTAATTTTTCTCTGCTATAAGTCTTCAAAGCTGTGGAGATTTCTTCCAGAGGAACTTGTGACAACGTCTGCTGATAGGTAGATGCAGAAATCAGTGAAACAGCAGCTCCAGTATCAGGCTCCATTCTTATAGGAACTTCCTTGATCAAGGGTGTGACCTGGATGTCATCTGTGACTCTAGCTTCTAATAACAAGCGAAGTGGTAGGTCTTGATCACTAGAGCACGTGTCTTTTTTCCATATTATGAATTCCTGACTTTTGTCTATTCTTAGGCTCAGTCGTCACAGGTATCTCCTTGGATGGACAATTACTCTGTGTTGCTGGTTATTGAACAGTGAATTAGGTCACAGTGACATGTCCTTTCTTCTGGCACTTTCTGCAAATGACCTCACATGCTCAGCAATCCTTTTCAGTGCGCATAGTTTGTGCACAATGGCCACACTGAAATCCTTTGCATTCCTGTGGTTCTCTATCTCACTGATGCAGGAGATAAACTTCTTGGTTCACATTAAAGTCCAGAGAATCCTTGTCTGTGGTCTCCATTGCAATATTTACTTCAACTGCCTTCTTGAATGTATGTGCTGATAGTGTCAGTAACTTTTTCTGGATCTGGTCACTGCATTATCCAGAGACAAATTGGTCATGCAGGGCATCACATAATGTTCATCCGAACTGACAATGCTCTGGCAACTTCTGTAGAGTAGCAGCAAACTGTGCTACTGACTCTCCAATTCCCTGGTGTCACTGATGGATCTGATATCATTCCACTATCAA
Organism: Trachemys scripta elegans; assembly: GCF_013100865.1. Classification (NCBI taxonomy): domain Eukaryota; kingdom Metazoa; phylum Chordata; order Testudines; family Emydidae; genus Trachemys; species Trachemys scripta. The sequence goes on along the minus strand of NC_048304.1, from coordinate 17,248,857 downwards.
CAATAGGGTAGGAGAAAAATGTTCCTGCATTGCTGAAATAATTGCAGTGTATGTGGTAGTTCTGGGCACAGCTGGAGACGATAGCAGTCCGTATGCCTTGGAACTCATCACTGTCAGCAAGGTTGAAACTTTTTGTCCATCTGGAATGGAGTTGCAAACTACAAATTGGTCAAAACATTCAAGGGGCTCCACCCATGAGTCATAGTTTTCATTAAACTCAGCAACATTGCTCACAAAAAATGCCATTTCACTGCTCTCCTGTTGGACTTCACACCTCCTCGCTGTCTCCTCTGCACTATTTGTGCTTGATCCCCCTCTGCTGGCTGTGTGCTTACACGTGCCTTGGGCTGTACTTGGCTCCTTCTGCTGGCAGTAGACCCTCAGTGCAGGCTACAGCTCTCTCTCTCTCACTTTCTCTCTGCCTGCTGGCACATGGTCATCCAAGTTGGCTGCTTGCTTCCCCTTTTAGTTATGTTAAGAACTCAATGAGAGCAGAAATCACTTGTGGTGGGGCAGTGTTTCTGCCCAGCCTGCCGAGAGCTAAAAAAATTGCTAAGAGATTGACCTATAGAGGTCACAGAAGAGAGATAGGTGGCAGCAGGAGGAGACTGACAGGTAGCCGGCGGGAGCGACCAAGGAAAATGGTGAGCAGTTGGCTGGCAGGAGGCAGCGAGGAACAGTAGCTGGCAGGGCAGTAAGGAGCAGCGACTGCCAAGCCAGAGAAAGTGCTCAGATGGTGGAGCAAGCCAGATGTCTTCTTCCCCGGGTGGGAGGTGAACTCACACAGATGCACTTCCAGAATGGGGTCCTCACTGACCAAGGATAACCACTGTGAGTGGGGTATGGTGAGGGGACACAATAAAGGAACTTTTGGTTGTAGAACTCACGAACATGAGGCAGAAGTCTCTGCCCCACACACTCTGGGTGGGTGTCCTGCTCACAGTTTTAGGTTTGTGAATCATGCTTGTGGCATTTTCCCTAATTAATGTTGGGTGAATTCTCTCCTTTCATTAAAAGTTTCTTTTCTACACTCAGACTCTGTTCTTGTGGGTGGGGAAGTATTGCCTCTCAGAGGCGCCCAGGGGTGGTATGTAATTTTCCCAGGTTACTGGGTTGGGGCTGCACCTGGCAGAAGGGTTACACTTGGGCAGACATTTGTAGAGTAGTCTCCTCTTTTACAGTAGAGGCCTGCCTCTAGGCAATGTTATACATCCTTCATTTTTATGACTATCTACTTTCCCCACAAAATCCTTTAATTAAATAATCAGAATCCAAGTTGCAAATGCTGCATTGCCTTCTTGAGTTCCTATTAATAGCAAAAATAAATAAATAAAATAAAAAGCCTATCTTTAAGAGAGAGTCAATATTTTAGACTTTATTGTACTAAAATCTTCAATCGCAATGTTCTCATTACTTTGACCACAGTTTTAACTTGTATTAACCCTTTAGCAGGATAAACCTACTCTTTGTTTAACCAACAAGTGCTGTAACATCTTCTCAGTCAAAGGAAGTAGTATTTTTCCCTCAGAGTCTTGCTACTGTTTCAAGTTTCTTGGTCTCCTTTCAACTGCTTTGTAGGAGAGCTTGTGTCTGACACGTTCCTTCAGCTCATAATGAGCTTTCACTCAAGCCACTGATCAATAGCAGAAACCAGCAGGTCTGTCTCTATTGCTTGTTTTCTCTATCTTGAATCTGCCAAAATAGATTAGACTATTGCCAAGGTCACTCAATATGTTGCGAGTGGATGAAAAGATATCTGGTTGACTCTTTATAGGACAGGAATGCAAAAAGACAATACTAGAGCTAAACTGAGTGTACCATGACAGATTAAATCTTCATCAAGGTCACAGAGGGTATTTTTAGTGAACCTTTTTACACACCTGAGTGTGCTACATATCTGCTATAGGATGAGAGGATTTTGCGGTTTTTTGTTTTTTTTTGTTTTTTTTTTGTTTTTTTTTTTTGAGGCAAAGCCTTGTGGCAATAGGCATGAGAGGAGGGACGTGGTTTGGGACAAACAAGACAGGGTCAGATTTTGCCCTAAGAAAGATACTCAGGTGCAGGTCTCATTGAAATTAATGGGTGTTGTGCACATATATCTGATGGCAGAATGTTGCTAGTAGGGGCGGCGCTAGCTTTTTTGCCACCCCAAGTACGGCAGGCAGGCTGCCTTCAGTGGCACGCCTGCGGGAGGTCCCTGGTCCCGCGGATTCGGTGGCATGCCTGCGGGAGGTCCGCCAGTCCCGCGGCGTCGGCGTACCCGCCGCCAAATTGCCGCCGAATCCGCAGGACCAGCAGACCTCCCGCAGGCATGCCGCCAAAAGCTGCCTAACTGCCGCCCTCGCAGGGACCGGCAGGTCGCCCCCCGCGGCTTGCCGCCTCAGGTACGCACTTGGAGCGCTGGTGCCTGGAGCCACTGCTGGTGCTAGGGAGTGACTAGGGCAGACATACATGAATAAGAGCAGCAAATTCAACAAGAACAGCCCTGTCCTAATTAGCCAGCACCAGGAGCAAAGAGATTCCTCACTTGGCCCAGACCTCTCCCCTTTGGCCTGAATCTGCCTGGAACGAGCTCTCCCCTGGGTGCATCAAGCCCCAATCATCCCCAAGTTCCCAGTAGTATGATTTAGGGAGGTAAAAAGTATGGCTCTTAATGGGCACATCCAACCCATATGAATCCTCCTGGCAAATATGCAAAGACCAATGATTTTCTTACTTTACACTCTGAATGGTTTTGCCCTCTGCTGGTTGGTTGGGGACCTCATGGATTCAAGATGTAGCCCATCTACTTACAGTGTGTGCATGGGAACGTAAAGCCATATCCTTACACCCAAATTCAGCTAACTGTGGGATAACACACAGGACCCCTAATGGTTGGCTTTGCTGCATCTCTCACCTACCCAGTCATTATCAGCCAAGCCAGGGAGGGAGTTCTCAGGATCACTCTAGAACAAGGAGGCCTCACCACTGGTGTTCTCACAGTTCTCTACACCCTTTCTTTCACAGACCCTCCCCTGCTGGATTTATTTTTCATGGCCTGCAATCTCCTCTCCATCCTTCTCTCCCTCCTATTCAACAATTCCTCTCTCTAGTTCTCTCCTCTCCTCCTGCTCAATGTCTCTGTTCCCTTTCTTCCTCTCATAGTTCTATGATTCCACTAACTCATCCTCTCCTGCCTTCACCTCACCATGGAATATATGAAAAAAAATATGGAACTAACATGTTGTTTGCCAGCTACCATGATAAGTCCTTTGCTTCTGTGCTTCAAGCCTTTTGTGGCAGGGTACATGTACAACATCTAGAACATTGGAGCCTGTGATCACCTCCACCATATAGAAACAGTAATAACAATTTATAATAAAGATGGGTCAGAGCTGTACACTTCAGATCGGATTGCTCCCAATTACACAGGTTTAATGTTGCAAGCTTTTAGTTTATCCAGCATTCCCAAAGTGTGTCCTGTGTCATGGTGTGTCATGGTGCTTTAGCCCTCCAGCCAAAGTATCCTTCAGTCCAACTCCTTTGGGGGCATTGAGGTTCAAAGGTAATCAGGAACAAAATACATACAACTCAAAAACAGCGTCTTCCCACAAATCTTCAGTGGGGCCCTGCTCTTTATTCAGGGATAGTCTCCCAGATAGTCCATGCTTCCATTGATTGCCTCCTGCCAGGGTCTGGTCATCCCTTCTAGGAAGGCTGATCCAGCTAGCAAACAATTGGAATTGCAAGACTGCAACCAACTTTCTCCACCATCAAGAGAAGCAGAGCTCTGTCTTCCTTCCTGATCATCCCCAAACTCTCATCCTTTCAGCTCTCCTCTCCAGGCCTGATATTGGCTGCCAATGTAGCAGGGTGTGATCACCTGGATCCACAGGCTTTCATTGCTAGTAGAGAGCCTACCAGCCTCCTTAGCCCCCTCACTGCAGGTGTGTGTCCTCTCTGCCCAATCACACCCTTGTTCAGCCAGTTTTAGAAATAGGCACTACTGAACTCAAGAGAAGAACTCCCATTGCTGTGAACTGGATTTGGACTCAAACGTTCCCAAAAGCTAGCAGTTGTTTTGAATCTGGTTTCCATTGGACCGATGTCTCAGTTTTTCTCATCTACGTTTGTTGTACAAATGACAATAAAGAAAAACATCTGGCACCACTTTATATTTGCTATTTGCTGCCCAGTTACCAAATTCATAATAATAAAGCACTTAATCATGTGATGATTCAAGTAATTAGTCCCATTGACTTCAATAGAATTGTTCATGTGCTTAAAGTAAAGCATGTGCCTAAGTGCTTGGTAGGATTGGAGCCAGAGTGCCCATTGAAACAGATATGAGAGTCAACAAAAGTCTTAACAGAATGGGGCTTAGCAGAATGCCTTCAGCTGTTATTGTTTTCAGTGTCGACTGAGAATGCTCCGCACCTTCCAAGGTTGGGCCCATAATATCAATTATGTTAATAGGTGAAAAAAATATGTATTAATTACTTAAAATGCAAAAGAAAACCCATAGATAATAAACCAACACTTTAAAGCTAGGAAATATGCAATGCAATTCCTTCTTCATTTGACCTAAAGTCTTCAAAGGCCTGCAAGATTTAAAACCTGTTTAAGTAATCTGACGGCATAGCTAGCAAATCATATTAGCTAAACAAGAAAGGAAATAAAAAGACTGCAGCTTCAAGTATGTCTACAGTTATCTCACAGTGTTATCTTAGCTTCTGATTGAATTTTAAAGATCCTGATCATGATTCACTGAAAGAGGACAGACCAAAGCTCCAGCTTGGATGAAAATTAAACAAGAAGCCTGAAATTCTACTTTTCTTTGGCTTTGAAACATGCAGTGTCCTTCCTAATGGAGAGTTCTTTATTCATCAGATTCAATCTGCAGATCTGCACACGTGCAAGGTCGTAGTAGGTCATGGTTTGGACCTTTGGATCCCTTTGAGAGGAGTCACCAAACATTTGCCAGGGTTACAGAAAATATTTTGCACAATCATGGTCTGTGCTGATTCCCGCACCTTCCATTGGCTGGAAACGGTGAACCGCGGCCACTGTGAGCTGCGGGCGGCCATGCAAATGTAAACAAGCTGTGTGGCGGCCCACCAGCAGATTACCCTTACTGGCCGCAGGTTGCCCACCACTATTCTACTCTCAGTTTCCCCATTGCAATTTCAGATTACCTCTACTATAATCCCAGTGCAACTGAGATGAGAATGTGACCTGCTTCTTCATATCGGTGTCTCTATTACTCATATATGTACTGCAACATCCCAGGGGAGGAATTCAGCAACAGGGATGGAATCGGTACCTGTGCATCTCGGCCAGAAGCTTCTGCGTAAGCTGGAAGTCCCTGCTTTGTTAATTGCAAGGCTGTAATGGACTCATATATATCTATGTGGTCTAGCACGGGACAGAGGGCCACACTGAGTAAGTGCAGGTTACATGTACATCTCATTCTCAAAAACACCTGTTTTTGTTTTTTTACCAAAATTTTGGTTCTTTTTTTTTTCTTTTTAAAAATTGTGTGTCCCGTCAAAACACAGCTTTACTATTAGCCAGCAGCTGTCTCTTACCCCTCCTAATGGATAATTACCTATCTTCGAACTCATGAACATCTCAGGCTGGCACTATGGCTTGTCTCTGGGCTCTTGCAAGAGATCATGGCTTTAGAATGCCAGACTCTCTATGCTTTGGCTTCACACTACCAACGCTTACATGGCTGGTTCAGTGGTTTGGACAGTAGCCTAGGCTGTAGGAGACCTGAGTTCAACTCTGCACTACCACAAGCTTCCCGTATGACCTTGGACAAGTCCACCATCTCTATCATGCATATGGGTCCAGTACAATGGAGCTGTACACAGTTACACCAGCCCTGAAATTGGCCCCTATTTCATAAGGTTAGAGGAACGCTAGATAAAATGAGCATGCATGTATTGCTGAGCTAGGAATGAACAAAAACTCCCTTCCAGGACAGCTATGGTTAGCTGAGATCCTGGTGTCAGGGCTGCACTGGCATTGTGCTGCTCCTCCCAGAGGTATTGAGGATAAACACATTAAATGTTGTGAGGTGCTCAGATATTACAGTAATGGAGGCCATAGACACACCTAAGGTAGATAAATATAAAAGGATACACCTGAACATCCAGTAAACATTGAAGGTGTTTCTATTTACATATAAAGCTGCGCATTTGTTTGCTATCGAACTTAACATCAGGTAGACACGGTTTTTATGCTTTGTTTACAAATTCCTCATGTTGTGTTACACAGTATCAACTCAGCTTAAGATATGATGCAATGAAATGACACTGTTGAACTCCAAGTAATTTAATATAATATGGCAGAATGTTTTTAGGCATTTATTTCACTTCCAGTAACCACAATTAATTTGGACAATGGAGAATCCAGCTTGAAATTCAGAGATAGAAACCTGACAAAACTGCCAATGACCTACATTTGATTCAGTGATATTCCCTAAATATAGACCTCTATGATAAATTCATGAATGGTGTGGAGAAAGTGAATAAGGAAGTGTTATTTACCTTTTCACATAACTCAAGAACCTGGGGTCTCCCAATGAAGCTAATAGGCAGCAGGTTTAAAACAAATATAAGGAAGTACTTCTTTGCACAATGCACAGTCAATCTGTGGAACTAGTTGCCAGGGGATGTTGGGAATGGGTTAATCCAAAAATATAACTGGGTTAAAAAAAGATAAGTTTGTGGAGGTAGGTCCATCAGTGGCTATTAGCCAATATGGTCATGGAAACAACCCAGTGAACAACAGGGAATGGATCACTCAATAAATGCCCTATTCTGCTTATTCCCTCTGAAGCATCTGGCATCAACTACTGTCAGAAGACCGGATCCTCAGCTAGATAGACCATTTGTCTGACACAATATGGCTTTCTTATGTTCTTATGTATTTAAATTGAAGGCAATCTCTAATGGTTCTTGATTAAAAAATTGGAAGGGTTTTTTTTTACGGTGCTTGGCAAGAAAAGTTGCCAAATCCAATTAGTGTGTGTAGCATCCTTTGAATTTCTTTCAACTATAACCACTAAATCTATTAGGGACTAAATTAAAGCAGAATGCCTCTGTCCATCACTTACTGCTGTCAGAAGGTTAGCTACAGTATGTAGAATGAAATTATTTTATTACTTCAAGTGGTGATTTGTCTTTGTTCTCTACTATTGGTGGTTTATTTGATGTTCTAAATGTAGCTTCAGATGGGTGTCTCTGTTACAAGGAAAATAAATTTGGCACCAAATAAACCTTTATCAATATTTAGACAGATGTCACAGCACTGCTGTAAATTTACTTACGATGCTTACTCCCTTCTAGATGAGATAAAAGATCTGTCCCACCCTCATGATTAGCTAGAAAGGGGAAAGCAACAGACAATCCACTTCTAGCAGTTTTTGTAAATATTGTTAACTTAAGAGGTGACTGAAAGAGGATTAAAGCAACTTGTGCTGATCAATGATTTCAAAGGTGAGATCCATGAGACTACTTATAGTTATCGGGTCACATCCCAAGAGAGATAGAGCATTTGTGTAATGTGTAAATGGAAAATCATCGGAATTATCTGTATAGTGCTCTGGTTCAGAACAGCCAAACAGGCAGTTTGGTCCCACTGCTCATTTAGTATGGTCAAAGCCAGACAAGGTGAGAAGGCAGACCTTCTCATCATAAAGCTGTTTGAAAAATGTCCAGACCTGGAATTTTGACAATATGTTGCAGAAAAGAAACCCCCCACCAATTTTTGTGAAAATGTTGTTTCATTTTTCAACCAATTATATCTTACTACAACGAACCTATGTTATGCAGACAGCAGATACAATTATGAGATAAATAGCACACTCAAACACCTGCCCAACTGGGACCACAATCTTGACTTTCAGCCTCAGGCACACAGATATCTGCCACATCAGCCAAAAGAGAGCATCCTTTCCTGACAGCAGTAGTTAGTAAGGCCTTTAACCTCGCTGTAGGTCTACATTCCTCTAAGGGCTTGTCTACACAGAAAGTTAATGTGTGGCAAACCAGGAAGGTACAGTGCACCATTTTGGCATGCACTAACTGGCTATGTGGCAGACTAAAAGTTCTGCAGTGAGCTTTGATGTTGTCTCTGTATAGACAAGCTCTTACTCTCTCACATACCCACACAGATGGCACATAGGGTGACCAGATGTCCTGATTTTATAGGGACAGTACTGATATTCAGGGCACTTTCTTATATAGGCATCTATTACCCCCCACCCCCATCCCAATTTTTCACACTTACTATGTGGTCACCCTAATGGCCCACACATACATACTCAGCGCTTGTCTTCAATGCAATAATTAGCTCGAGTTACTCCACTCAAACTAGCTTAGGGCTTGGCTACACTTGCAAGCACAATAAAGGAGCCCCGGGCACACTAGCTCACTCCCCGTCCACACTGGCAAGGCACGTAGAGCGGTCTGACTCCGCGGCTACAGAGTGGCTGGTACTTTACCTCGGCGAGAAGAATAATGTTTGCTGTGTCTTGGCTACAACGCCCGGGCGACAATGTGAATGAGGTGTTGCGTTACTGCGCTCTGATCGGCCTCTGGAAACGTCCCATAATCCCCTTAAGTCAAGTGGCCCCTCTTGTCATTGTTTTGAACTCGCCTAGGAATGTGGATATGGCCTTTTAAAGCTCTGTTTCTGACAGCCGGCTCCGAGACAAAGCAACCATTACAGTGGAATGCTGTGTGTGAGAGAGAAAGAGGGAGGTCTGCTGCTGTCTGAACTTACAAGAATGGTCACACTGCAAAACAACCCTAAAATTACAGTGATTAGATTAGCAGCACTGAGCTATTGGATTAGCAGTTGGTGGGTTGGGCTAATGCAAGCTTGTTGCCTGTAGCTGTATCCCTGTTGCATTACTAGCTTGAGCATCAGCAGCACTTGAGCTGCATCCCAGGCCCCCTGACAGGCCAGCTAGCTCGGCCTTAAAGGACCATGTAACTTGTGCTAGAAAGTTTTGTGTGTGATGGGAGTTGGGTTAGGGGCAACAATCAAGCTGCACCTTGAGCCAACATGGCAGTGAAGACTAGCCCTGAGACAAATCATGGCTTGAGTGTTTGAACTTCAAGGGAATTCAAATGCGGAAGTCAGATACCAATCTGTATTGAATCCACTGAAGAAGAAGGGGGAGAAAAAACCCAGGAGGGGGTTAATATGTAAGAAAATTCTGTGTGTTTCCTCCACATTGTCCTATAGGAAAGGGACTTCCTCCCACAGAATTCTGCCCTAAATACAGTGGGTCTTCAAGAGCCTCCTGAGGCCTTGCTCTGAGACCCAGGCACTGTCACTTCCTGGCAGTGCAGCTCCAATGTAGTCCTGACCCTAGGGTCTCCTCAGGCCACATTTGTCCAGGAGCCAGTTATTGTTCCTACCACCACTGGAATACATTCTTGATCAGTTGATCTATTATCCCCTTAGTTTTATAAACTATGGGCCAATTTCAGGGTTGGTGTAAGCAGCTGCAACTCTTCATTCCATTCTCCTCTCTTTCTTTCCCACTCCTCACCTCTACATCAATGTCAGGCTTAATAAAGTCCATCTCTCCATTGACCCTAGAATGGAGACTGCTTATACTCTGAGAATCATTAAATGCTGACTGCAAATGGTTTTTTGCCATATCTACATAATAACTTCCATCAATGGGCTATGAGCTTGGACAAAACCTGCTACAGCAGAAGCCCAGTCTTTTACTGTGTGAGCTACAAGAACACCACAATTAGCTGGTACTGGCTGTTATGCTCTGTGTGGGTTAGCCACTAAAGCAGGATTTAGCTAGCATGTTATGTCTGCATACCAAATCTCCTGACCCCATGCTGGATTTCTGTTTCATTGTTTGCACTCATTTTGCAATACACAGTGTCACTGAGAATCATAACTGAAATGTTCTCAGGGTTATTATATGTTACATAGAAGTAATGGCTGGGGCTTGATCATAAATGTGTTACATCACACTTCAGAATACATCCTGATCCCATTTAATCAATGGTAAAGCTTCCATTCAACGGAATTTGATCTGATGTCAAGATCTTTTTATCAGCACCCATACAATAGTCTAATACTCCATGGATTAAAACAGGGCTTCAAAAATGTAGACTGGAACACCTTGAGGGAAAGTTTAAATGTTCCATACCCAAGAAGCATTTTACTTCAGTGTGATTGAAAACTTCAAAGATGGCAAAACTTAAAATTTGCATCCAGGGCTGGTTACATAACTGGAAACAGGGTTCATTAGTAATTTCAGTAACTTCTTTTGAGGATGATAGTGTTTACTTTTCTTGTGTTGGAGGCAATGCCTGGACTGAGATAAAAAGAAAAAAATCAATAGTTTAAAGAAAGAACCTATTCTTCTGCATTTGATCACCGTTTGAGAACGAGGACGGTGACAGACTTGATGCCAAAATAGTTGATCTTGCACTTTTAGCTGTTTTTATATATCTGAATACAGTTAACCTCTACACTGGATTACAATGATTTGACTCTACATGTACATATAGTATATATGAGAAAGTTGGACAAGGATTGAGGGAAAAAAAAGAGAGAAAGAGAGAGAGGAGGAATAGTTACTAAATAAATAAAAGCTCTTCCATTCCTTACATTTTCAAAGAGAAAGTTAATCAGTTTGATTTTTTTTTTTTTTTGACGGCTAAGACCCAAATAGATTTACAGTTTCTCCATAGCAGGGCCAATTCTGACTTAATGTAAGTGTGTGAATTTGCATTAATTTCAATGGAATTACATCTACTTGTGCTGTTGTTGAATTTGACACAGAAAATATATAGCACTAGTTTCTGATGTGTCAAATACCTGCAAAAATGGGTGCTCACCTAGTTTACAATTATGAAGAACTATTTGCACATGCAAAGTGGGATCTTGACTGAACACTTGTTTGATTTGCATGTGCAAATGGCATGCAGAACCAAAGCACATCCAGTTTTGCAGCACTCAGTTGGTGTTAATAAACGTAGCTACAGCGACTTCAACAGAACAATGTCCATTTACACCTGCTAACAATCTGGCCTGCACTTTGTATAAATCTCAAACAGCCTTTTGTAATGTCTTGGGGGGGGAGGGAGGAGATAAACACACCTCTTTTTGTGCATAACAAAAGCCCTCCACTCCATTTTTTTCTTGTTCTAGTTGTAAGTGGGAACATCCTGAGAGATAAGATAGCAAAGATCACAGTTGAGAATTTCACAGGTGGCCTTTATTTCTATAATAGGCCAAACCAAAACCACATATTGAACGATCCATGTAGCAGTTTATCAGTGGGCTTCCCTCACCTCCCATGTCCAAATCCCCCTTAGCATATATCCCTCAGGGATCCAACACAGAGCTGGGCTCCACCAGGTAAGTCACATTCAAAAACATTAGTTCTGATATTAGTCCAGGGATGCTGACACACTGAAATTGCAGGAAGTGCAGAATGTCCTTGAACAATATTGCTGTTTCAGTTGTCCAGGTTCATTCCTCTTCTCAATATGACTGCACAGCCTTCAAAGTAAGAAACTGCTCTTGAACGGTCTCCCAGGCTTTGCAACACACAATGATGACACAAGCAACTGTTCCCAGCATTCTTTGTTTTTGTTCTTGTGTTTCTTTTTAGAACTAAACTTTATGAACTCTGTCTGCTGTCTGGGGATTAATTGAATGAATTTACCTCTGAATCACGAAAGCCAGATAATTATGGCAGTTAAAAGGGATTGGGAAATGTTTTAATACTTCATTTGCTTGGACTGATAGTCCTGTCCTGGCTCTTTAGAGAAAGAAAACTAAGTGCAAAATAAAGTTCCGTTTCCCTTCTGAAAGTATTGGTATTATTAGTTTTTGAAGCCTGTCATGTTATTGACTTGAACAGGGACCACATAGAACTTGGTTGCAACCAAGGTCCTGTAGTGGCACCAAATCTTGTATAAAGGGGGTCAAATAAGGTGTCTAAGACAAGGTTATGGTTTGCTGGTTATGATTATGCTGTCTATATGTGTGTATCATTTTTGTAGTTGAAGTTATGAATATGGGCTCTATACTGTCTGTATTTCAAACTTATTCTATGCTTCTGGGTGACACCCCAGACATGTTGGTGTCAGCTCTGCCTAGCCTGCTTGATAGCCCATTAAGGACCATCAGCTATACAATTGACCCATTGAGAGAAAGCAGATACTCCTTGTGACTCAGCAAAGTATGCAGGAACTTGCCCATGTGACTCCAGACTCCATTTTGCTGTAATTTTCCACAGTAAGAACAAAGAGGTGTTCTTACACCTGGAAAAGACTATAAAAGGCTGATGCCTCATCTCCATCTGGTCTTCAGTCCTGCTTCTTATCTCTGGAGGGACTTTGCTACAAATGGAAGCTCTACAAAAAGGACTGAGAACCCATCCCAGCTGGGGATGTACTCCAGAGACTTGATTTAAACCTGCAGTTTATTCTATCACTGCTACAAGCCTGAACTAAGAACTTTGCCATTACTGTATGTAATTGATTCCATTTAAGCAATTCTAGCTCTCATTTATATCTTTTTCCTTTTATGAATAAACCTTTAGATTTAAAAAAAAGAGTATTTGTGGCACCTTAGAGACTAACAAATTTATTTCAGCATAAGCTTTCATGGGCTACAGCTCACTTCTTCAGATGCATAGAGTGAAACACACAGACAGAAGATATTTATACATACAGAGAACATGAAAAGGTGGAAGTACGCATACCAATTGTAAGAGGCCAATCAATTGAGATGAGCTATCAGTAGCAGCAGAAGAAAAAATTTTGAAGTGATAATCGAGATGACCCATAGAAGGTGTGAGGAGAACTTAACATAGTGGGGGTGAGAGGGGAGCGGAAATTCAATTAGTGTAATGACCCAACCATTCCCAGTCTCTGTTTAGACCTAAGTTAATTGTTTCTAATTTGCATATTAATTCGAATTCAGCAGTCTCTCTTTGGAGTCTGTTTTTGAAGTTTTTTTGTTGCAAAACTGACACCTTCAAGTCTGTCCCTGAGTGATTAGAGAGGTTGAAGTGTTCTCCCACTGGTTTTTGAATGTTATGATTCCTGATGTCAGATTTGTGTCCATTTATTCTTTTGCTTAGAGACTGTCCAGTTTGGCCAATGTAAATTTGTTAGTCTCTAAGGTGCCACAAGTACTCCTGTTCTTTTTGCGGATACCACGGCTGCTACTTTGAAACCTGTCTTTAGATTTTAGATTCTAAAGGATTGGCAACAGCGTGATTTGTGGGGAAGATCTGATTTATATATTGACCTGGGTCTGGGGCTTGGTCCTTTGGGATCGGGAGAACCTTTTGCTTTTACTGGGGCATTGGTTTTCATAACCATTTGTCCCCATAACAAGTGGCACTGGTGGTGATACTGGGAAACTGGAGTGTCTAAGGGAATTGCTTGTGTGACTTGTGGTTAGCCAGTGGGGTAAAACCAAAGTCCTCTCTGTCTGGCTGGTTTGGTTTACCTTGGTGTGCATAGAAACCCCAGCCTTGGGCTGTAACTGCCCTGTTTTAAGCAATTTGTCCTGAATTGATTCTCTCAGTTGGGTCCTGCCAGAACCAGCCTTGTTACAAAGCCATTTCCTCTTTTCTGATTACTTCTTACTATTGTTTTCTTATTTATCTTTACTTATCACACCTTTAATTGGCAGCATCTTTTCCGGGGTGACTGATTTAGTATAATCCCAATAATGCTAATTGTCCCTTTCTACTGATGTAGAAAATCGTACTTGTGGAGGTAGGTCTGCTCAGTTTAAGGTACCTGGCTGAATTCAGACAGTTCTGAAGTTCAGTTTGTTTTCTGTAAGGAGTCAGCAACAAAAGGCTAATTACATTATTACATCCTTCCCAAGCCAATACTGGCACACAGAAAAGACACTTGTCTCTTTCATTCCTCTTTGTCATTTTCTGCTGCTTCCATCTGCCCTGTGATGTTGAGAGAGACAGCTCTGCCCTCCCCCCCCCATTAAGGGTTTTTCTGAAGGTTTCTCGTGGGCGCCCTCATTTCATCACACCAGTTGGTTTCCACATGACAGCTTCATGTGGGGGTCTGTGCATTGTCATCTGGAATACATGAACCCAATATGTTCAGTGCTTCCTTCTGATTCTAATGGAAAGGAGCTGCGGGTTGGGGATTTCTTGGATCTCTTCATTGGTGATGACGTCTTTCCAAACAAAGCCCAAAATCTCTCACAGGCATCTAGTTTTCTGCCTAACATTTCCAGCTCTGACAGCCATATATTAATGCTGAGATTATGTTTGAATTAAAAATCCTCCATTTTGTTCTAGTGCTGTATATCTTTGATTTCCATACGTGATTGAGTTAGTTAAAGCTGTGGATAGCTTTCCTATCCTTGATGTCAATTCTTTCTTGAGGCCTCTGTTAGCTAGTGTGGTGCTGCCCTTACTGGGTATGTCTCCACAGGAAAGAAAATCCAGCGGCTGGCTCATGCCAGCAGACTCAAGCTCGCAGGGCTCAGGCTGTGGGGCTGTTTCATTGCTGTGTAGACTTCTGGGCTCAGGCTGAAGCCCAGGTTCTAGGACCCTGCGGAGTGGGAGGGTCCCAAAGCTCGGGCTCCAGCCTGCACCCAGAAGTCTATACAGCAATGATACAGCCCTGCAGTCCAAGCCCGCCAGCCTGATTCGGCAGGTGTTGGCCAGCCACAGGGTTTTTTTGGCTGTGTAGACATACCTACTGACTTGATATTTTTGCCTTCTAATATGATGTTTCTGTTTGATGTCTGGGGATCAAGGATGTTTCTTTTAGCAGAACTAATTTTGACCCCTGCTTGGCCTGCTGTTTTTGCCAGGTTGACTGTCCTCGTAACTTTTTGAGAGTTGTTGCCCATTGGCACCACATCATCAGCAAAGTCTAAGCCTTCTCGGTATTTACCATCTACCTGTGCTATACCAGTGTTTGTATTGCTAATACATTTCTTCATTGTCCAGTCTATGGCAATGACAAAGAACAGTGGATATAAAATGCAACCCTGTTTCATGCCAGTGTCCATGTGTTTGGCTGTTCGCCCTCATACAGCACTTCACATGGCCTTGGTGATGTTGATGTTGTTGACTTTAGCTAGGATTCTGAAGGACTGAAGAATAGTCCACAATGTATGGCCGTGCTGGCTATCAGTCTTCTCTCACTGATGCCCAGAATTCCGAGCCTCTACTTATCCATCTCCCTCATGATCAGTGAGGTCTTTGATGTTTGAAATATTGTTCTCCCATTCCAATAACTGTTTTTGAAGTATTTTCTTTATACCAGCTTCAAACTTTTCAGGGTTCTGGCTTCCAGATGCTGTTGTCACCAGGAGCCTTTATGCAGCATGAGGGGTGAGCAGTGTTCTCTGATAAGCAGTCTTTCTTTCTTTCTTTCTTTCTTTCTTTCTTTCTTTAATCAGAATGGTAGCCTGGCTCTGTTTCGATGACCAGTGGGATTTTTTACCAGGCTTGGTGCTCAGCCCTTTCCACTTCATCCAGACCTGGGACCAGCAGCCGCATCAAGACCCATTACGACCCACTCATATTTTACTGATGACACTGGTGTCATATCTCTATATTGTTTTATGGGGGGGGGGAAACAACTTGATTTGTGCATATTGGATAATCATTCTAGCTAGGGAAAAGTACATAAAAAGTAGGAGGAAATTAATTCATAAGAATTTACATACAAATATTCCTTCCTTAGTAACTGCAAGCAATGTCCAGATTGGCCTTGCCTTCTAGCTCCTTTGTTTATGAAGAAAGAGAGCAGAGATAGGGAGCTGTTTTACATTTCACCATTCTTAGGATTAGGAAGAGGCATATCCAGAAGGATAAAATAGAAACCAGAAGCAAAGTGGAATCAAATCTTTTTTAAAGTTCAGAAAAGGTAGCTCAGTGGTTTTTCCCAACTTTTCAATGCCTCTGAATTTCTGCATTTCTTGTATGAATCACTATTACCTTTTCATTTCAAGCCACTTGTTGCTTCCATCTTATGGTAGATTGTGAGCTCTTTGTGTGTACAGTGCCTGGAATAATTGGGCCCTGGCCCAAGACCGAGGCCTCTAGGTACTAGCACAATATGAATAAATAATACAAATCATAAATTAATGTGACAGGAGTGGAAATACATAATGATAAATTAAGCCCCAGAAAAGCTGTTTTCACAGTTGTCTCAGCACAAAATGAATGAGAAAGCCTTGAAAGGCCTCTTGGGAAAGCCTACACTCACAAGATTTTCAAGCCCAAAAGGTTCAAATACATATTTTAACTTTGGGATAATTAAACCTTTAGATGAGACAGAGCTTTCTCGGAAGCTGGCCTGAGACTGAGGAATGAACTTCTTCAGGACCTAGGAACCATCAGAAACGTCACTACCTTCTGCTCCAAATGCAAGGTGCATTTCTTTGATCTGCTTTCTCGAACATAAAAATATACCTACATGTCCAAAATAAACACCCCACTGCATACACTTATCCCCCTGGGTAGGGGGTGAGAGAATAAACAAATGACAGATGCATAGTCACATTCATTGCTTAATACACTACGGGAAAGTGCTCAGATACTGCAGTGATGACTGGTATAAGAACCTACATAGAATTCCAAAAATGAGTCTGCCCATCAACAGAATGATGGGAGAATATTAAAGGAACAATATTTAAGCATTCACACTTTAAAAGAAATAAAGTTTGATGTAGCCTGAGGAAAGGTTCTAGCATCAGAGAACCAGGAGTAAGAGAAAGAGAGCTAATTGGCTGGATGGACTGTCAGTCACTCAGAGAGACAGGGGAAGAACTTCCCTTATGTGCAAAGGGTTCTGGGTAAGGAAGCTTTCTATAAAACTCCTTGGTGTCCAAGTGATAGTCACAGTTGTAGGAGGAAGGGGTACTTTGAGCACTCTGTGGGAGTTTTATTATGAAAGTATGTGTTGTTTTTATTTTAGCTATCTTTAAAAACTTCTCTCAACTGAATTGTGGATGCTGCCTTATAGGGAAAGCTTTCTGCTCCACTCTGCCAAATGGATTGCCTTGTTTCCCTCTTTTGCAGATAAGTATTTCTAAGTCCTCTGCTAATGGTGAATAACCTGAGAAGAGGTGATACTGTTTGTGGGCTCAGAAAGAGCAGGTTTGGAGAAAGCAGTTGTAGGAGTTTCAGAACTGGCCGTTTTAAGCCTGCAAATGCAAATTGGATCATTGTGAGTCTGTTTTGGCCTGTGTGTGCTTTATATCATCTTGTGGCAGAGTGTCGGCTTTTTGGATTTAAAAAAAGTATTTGTTTATTTACGAATAGATTTGTAAGAATGAAATCTTTCTCTAACTGGAAAATCCAACCTCAGAATTTATCCCATGATGGCCCAGGTTAGACTACTGCAGCATCTTTTGTAGAAAGATTTGATAATCTTCTAACTCCCCTAATGTTTTGTAGCACCGGAAAGCAATTAATAAAGTCCATTTTGTGCAAGTAGTCTCCATCCCTTTCTGCTCCCATACAGGGGTCAGGCATTTTTTGGGGGTGGTGGGGAAGAGGCTCAGAGTGAAGAATACATGAAGGAGTGCCCACATAGCTCTGTCCCCCTTTGGAAAGGTCAGAGCTTTGTCCAGGTGCCTATTTAGTCATTGTCTTGCAGAGATCTGATCAAAAGAATTCTGTTTTTAGGATACTCAAACGTGCACATCACAGCAACACAAGTTATGTGTAGTGCCCTCAGTGCTATCAATGGTCCCTGCAGCTATCCAGAAGAACTCTGCACTATCTTCAGGGCACAGGGAGGCCTTCATGTTTGCTGGACTTCATGGGTAATTCCAGGACCCAAAACTCTCCTGTTTTGCTCAGATATGGTTAAAAATGGAGGAACTATTTTTTTATCTCATGTCTAGTCAATCCAAATATTGTGAATTTGAAAGTTAGACTCAAAGCATTATCACATTGGATTTTGGTTAGAAACAACTGAAGGAGAGAAGCAAAGTTCCTGTGTCTAGGATGAGAATACAGTAACAGAATCGGGACTATATTGTGAGCTCTGAATTGCCAACTATCATGACAGTCATAAAAACAAACAGAATATTTGCTGCTTTGCTTAAAACCCAATTCTTGAACTTCAGTAATTACATGAGAAGTTTGGCTTTTTTTATATAAAAAATGCTTCTGCTCTTCAGGATTGCAGAGAATAGCTTGAAAGCCTGACTCAAGTGTACCCTAAATACTCAAACCAGGCTGAAAGTAAAAAACAAAACAAAAAAACCCTAACATTTCTTTTTTTCTTTTTCTTTCTTTTTTTGAGACTAACTCATGACTTCTAGATATATTTGGGCATAAGCTTTCGTGAGTAAAAACCTCACTTCTTCGGATGCATCCGAAGAAGTGAGGTTTTTACTCACAAAAGCTTATGCCCAAATAAATCTGTTAGTCTTTAAGGTGCCACCAGACTCCTTGTTGTTTTTGTAGATACAGACTAACACGGCTACCCCCTGATTCATGACTTCTGAATGTTCAGGATTCACAATACTGCTGATCATCTATTTTCTTATATTACCTCACTTCTATCTGAGTACACTTTGGAGCCAAAAATCTTGGGGAGAATTGTCCATCCTCACTTACACCATCCAGAATTGCATCCAAATGCGAGAGGTTGTAAACCAATTTATATTATATTTACCTAATGGCTTAGTTATAAGGAAATAACACAATGGCTAAGGTAAAAAGCTCCAAGTGTGGGTGGCTAAAATTAGACGTCTCACTTTATTATAATTTTGAATTTAAATAGTAGTAGGATACTAGAACTTGGCCCCATGTCTCTCAGAAAAACAGTGGTAGTATCACTAAGTGACACATCTTGGCGGATTTCAAAGGTCACTTAAAATGATCAAAACAGTTTTGTAAATGTTATGCATGACATATATTTTTCTGCTCCTCTGATGTGATTAGTGGCTTCTGGCATCTCTTGCAAGTTAACTCCATACCTCATCAGAACCAAGATTGAAGACAGCCTGGCAGGGTTTCTTAACAATGGTGGAGGTGGGGGGAGGAAGGAATAAATCTTCCTCAGAATCAATGTTGTGCCAACAACCAGCAGTGACAACTTGATGCTTAGACACTACGGTGATAATGGTAAAAAGAAAACCCAAACTCTAATAAATAGGGAACTGACTCTGTTACCTTACTCATACGGAGCAGTGCCTTTCAGTTCACTATAGTACTCACTGAAGGCTGATTACTCTATATTAGAGATCCATAGTAGAGCTGAATTCTGTGTTATACCTCATCCTGATAAAGAGGAATTGATCACAGAACTAAAAGCTAAAGTGGCTGCTTAGACACAGGTGATCATGAGTTGATTACTTTTGTTACATGCCAAAAATCTCAGCCAGTAATATATAGCCCTTGTAAAGCACCAAGTATCACTTTGCAAAGATGAAAAAAAGATCCAAATTATCTGGGGGAAAGAACTTATTCGCAAATGTGAGTGAGAAGTGGGAACTGTTTAAGAACCTAAACACCCAAATCAGTGCAGTTCTATTGCCAGTGTTTAGGAGGTCAGACTAGATCAGGGGTCGGCAACCTTTCAGAAGTGGTGCGCCGAGTCTTCATTTATTCACTCTAATTTAAGGTTTCACGTGCCAGTAATACATTTTAATGTTTTTAGAAGATCTTTCTATAATATATAACTGAACTATTGTTGTATGTAAAGTAAATAAGGTTTTTAAAATGTTGAATAAACTTCATTTAAAATTAAATTAAAATGCAGAGCCCCCCGGACCGGTGGCCAGGACCCGGGCAGTGTGAGTGCCACTGAAAATCAGCTCACGTGCCACCTTCGGCATGCGTGCCATAGGTTGCCTACCGCTGGATTAGATGATCCCAGCAGTCCCTTCTGGCCTTAACATCTACAAGTGCAGTGAAGTCAGGGGAATTCTTGCATTGACTTCAATGGCTTTTGGGTCAGCCCAAGAGTAAGGTATTTCTGAAAGTAAGGATGCCAGAATTGGGTTTATGTGATCAGTCCGTGGCTTGACCACATGCAGTTCTAATGGAGAACGACAAACTTAAAGTCAATCTATGCAATGGGATAGAATAGCTACACTCCTGTCATCAGAAATAATACAAATTACAGGCAAGTGCTTCTTCGATCACAAAACTCTAGGTATCAGTGCTTAAATGTGATGGATGCTGCCCCTTGTTTACTGCTAACCTCTCCTCATTTTCTGTATCTCTGTTTGTTTCCCCTCATGGAAAAAGAGCTAACTATTTATTAAAACCAAATCTCTCATCATGGCCTGTAGCCATTAGCTAATCTAATCTCCAATCTGCTTGCAATATGGTTGTGGCTGCGCGTGTGTTTACTACTACTCTCCTGTTCTGGTGTCATTAACAACTTGGCCATCCTTAAACTCCTGTCATGAAGGAGCCACTCAGGGTGCAGAGAGGAGCTTGTTTATATAGCTGGTCAAACTATGGTATGAAAAATGTTGATAAAGCTTTCAGTGAAAAATTCCCACTCTGTGTGGTGTTTTTTTTTTTTTTTTTGCAACTGAAAATCAAAAATTAATCCAACTGCTGTAAACCAGAAAACTCTTATCTAAAAACTGTTGGGGAGGAGGGGGTGCAAGGGACTGACTGAATTTTTGGTTTTCATGTCTTTTTTTCCAATACAATTTAAAACACATTCTAGGAGAGTGGACACTCTGTGGGGGGAAAAAATTCATTTTGTTTTCTAAAGCTTCAACAAAATTTCTCACTGACCATGTTTTTTAATTTAGACAATTAAAAAAGCTGTCCAGAACTCCCTAAACAAGCCTTGAATTGGTCTGTCACTTTCATACTAGAAAGTATCAGTGTTCTAAAGACTTAGACCCATCCCACTATTGTGATCTGAACAGCTCTGCCTATTATCTGGAAGAGATGGACATGTTACAGTAGAGGTCTACAGACTTTAGAGCCACTGCTCTGCAGTGTGTGAGTAGGCACAATTAATCAAGAATTGCCAGTGATTCTTTTTCTAAAGATCTCCAAAGCAGAAGTTTCATGTTCAACAGGGGGAGCTATCTAGCTTCAAAAGAATCTCTCCCTGGCAAAGCCAGTCTCTAGTACTTGTCAAATACATTAGTGCTATAGCTTTCTTGTTGCTTGTCTCTACTTGTGTGTTGCTTGATGCTCTATTTAAGCTCTGTATTGAGAAATTTAATAGATGTTTCGATGTAACTACTGCTGTTGGTTGTTCCCTAGGGTAAGGTTGTTCTTTTGTAGTGTACAGTAAGGGTGGTGGGGAGACGCACTGCCTCCAGGGGAGCAGTAGGAGTCATTGTGCCTCAGTTATTCACTGTATCACAGTACTCCCCAATTGCACAGTGATGTGAGTAATTCTCTATACCCATTTAAAGAGTATAGCTCAGTTCTCTCATACAGTCAGCCAGCTCCTTTGGGTGGTATTCTTGATCCACCTATGCTTGCCTTGTCTGGCAGCTCTTCATAACTAAACTCACTTCACTAAATTATGAAGTGAAGCCTCTGTTCCCTGTAAACAATCATCTGCAATGATGATCTGCCCTTTTGTGGACCATACAAAGGAGGTAGAGATCCCCTCCCTCCTATTCTTCTGAGCAATTGCATAAGAGCAGGCGACAATGGAGCCCCTATTTAGAATGTTGTGACAGTACTATACTGATGTGAGATTGTGGTGCCTTTTTCAGTACAGATGCTGCAGGCAAGAAATGATTCAGTCTTCTGTGTACATGTCTCTAGAAGAGATGTTTAACTGTCACACTGGGACTTCCTTGAAACTTTCCAAAGAGTAACTTCAGGGCCTAGACTTTTAACGGTGGCCACTCCAAAGCGAGGTACCCCAAATTAGAGGCCACTTCAGAAATGTGGGTTCTAATATCTCTGGCCACATCCTAATATCCATGAAGCAGTTTCATCCATGATACTTAACATGCTGAATTGCTTTGATACAAGTGTAATGCTGTTTTCCTAATATTTCTCAAATTATTGCCATCACCTTTCTTCTTTTTCCTTCAGAGGGCATAATCTCTAACATACATATGGAATCAGAGACCACTTCATTTCCAGTATAACTCCATTGAAAGGAAACATCTAGGACGAATCTGGCCCTTGGAATCACACAGACTGGACGACCTAATAGGTATTTCATGTTTATCTCCCTTTCAGTGCAGAATTATTCCCTATGGTACATTTTTCTAATTTTTTGTCTGGTTAATGTTTAAAAGACCCAAGTGATAGGTCTTTTTTTGTTGTTGTTGTTGCCTTCTTGGGACACTTACTGATATTCAGCCTAAATATTCCATTAATTTCATGTTTGCTTAGTTATATTCCTTTGTACCATTTACATAGTTATCTTCAATTCTTGTTGTTTACACCCATCAAATATATGTAAATAGTTATGTCCCCTTTTAGTTATTTCTCAGCCAAGTCAATCCCACTGGCAAATCAGAAGTTCAAAGAATTTTTGTTGTTACTATCTATCTAGCAATAGGATTCTCAGAATTGGTGGAATATGAGGTGTAGTTTTACCAGACCACTATAGAGCGACCAGTATCTTTCTTCTGTGGCCAGGTTTCTCTGTATAGAAACTACAACAGTTCATTTGCCTTTTCTGCTGTTCACAACTCCTAGCAAACTAGACATTAGTTTGCAGTCCAGTATCACCCATTAGCCCTTTTTCAAGATGGCTGTTTCCAGGTTTCTCTTCTATTGAAGACCTGTGGATTTTTTTTTTTTTTGGTTCATTTGTCCCCAGATATACTAGCCTGTTTTTTCCAACTCTGACACAACTGGGTTTGCAAACCTTCTAACTCAGTCTGTAGTGATCTGTGGTTGAAGGTTAGTGAATAGACTGGAACACTCTATAAAGTATTTCACACTGAAAACAAACAGGAAGAAAAATAAAAAGGGAAACTCATCTTCAAAGTTTCACCTGTACCATTGGGTACCCCTCTGATGTCACTGTGTGCACCATGGCAAACAAGTCATTGCATATGAGGGGTGGGTGAGAGAATAGATGTCTTACATCTGTACTTCTGCTCCACATCTGCAAAGTGGGGATAATCCTAGAAATGTAGGCCTGGATGGGACTTCCAGCGGTCATTGAGTCCATTTCCCCCTGCCCCATGCTGAGGTTGGATTAAATATACCTAAACCTTCCATTCTTCACCCCTTTGTCTATTTAGATTGTAAATTCTTTGGGTCAGGGACTTACTATGGATTGGTGCAGCATTTAGCACAGTGGGGCACACCTCTCCGCTGAGGCCTTCTGGCAGGACTCAAATATAACTACTGTAATAGGAAGAAGAATGAAACATTTAAACTTGAGATGAATCTTGTAAGTTAAGAAGCCAAATATTCAATTTCTCAACAGGCTAGCTGCAAATGGAAATAAACACTTGGCTGAAAAAGAACCAGCTGAGAAGCTTTGTTGTAGTAAAAGATTGTGGAGCTTGTTTTGAATTACTTTGTGCACATTAAGTACTTTACATGTTATGTAAAGAATCCTATCATAAGGGACTGATTGGATATCCTTTTGACAGGTATTGTGTGTGTGTGTGTGTGTGTGTGTGTGTGTGTGTGTTTTTATATCAGGCAAGGCCAGATTACTGGAGAGGAACATAGCAATATCTGAGACAATGCTCCTGAGTCAATAGTGGTGTGTTGTTGTGTTATAACAATGCCAACACATTCACAAAGTGTTCAAACAATCTTCACTGATGGAATATTGATCTTGGTCCTCTCAGTTGCAATGGAATTCTGGAATGAGTGGCTATAAAGCAAGTTTGTGTTTAGTTCTATATGATAGTATTCTACCCTCTAATTTCCTTTTACATGACACTTACTCCAGCAGTTAGAAAACAGCCCTTTCTCTTCTAAAAATCTGAGCTTGTTTATGAAACCACTGACAGATTCAAACAAAGGATATGAGATGAAAGCAGACTGCAACACCAAAGGAAACCAAGGTAGGAGGCGGTGATAACTTTTTAATAGACAATTATATGGATATTTGCATTATAGAAAAAACACAATGATCTTTGAATGTAAGCCTTTAAAGACTGAAAACTGCTACAATTTTCTCAGTTGATCTAATCCCGACAAATAGTCATTTTAGGCTGAATGTTCAGAGCTGCTTGAATATTTGGATTCCTTAATTTTAATGGGAACTGAGAGCAAATTTTCTGCTGGTGTAAAATATAGCTCCATTTGAAGGTAACAGGGCTACAACAATTTACACAAACTGAGGATCAGCCCCTGAGTGTTCTAATCTCCCGGGTGGCTTAAACCAAATCAAGTCAGCATGCTCTTTATTCCCAGAATGAGGAGAGCCAGGCTTTGCACTCGTGTAGAATAATGGAGGCTGCATACAGAATTATGAATTTGTCTTTGAACGTGTAGGCCTGGGTATCCTTAGTGTTGTCAATATAGGGTTGTGTTTTTAGGCTTTTGAGGTATGATATTCTCCTGAACTTGAAAGCTTTTGATCCCTTTATCTTTCCTCACACTAGATGGAATTCTTTCTCCCTATTTCAGATCGTTACATGAGTTTCTTTCCCTTCGGAGAGAGGGTTTTGAAATGGATGGCAGTAGCAGAGGATTGCAGCTCCACAATCAGAGGGGAGCACTTCTGGGGGTGATGAAATCCTCCTTTCCACAATAAAATAGATGGTCAACCTCTGACCCCTTGTATAGGACCTTCCTTATTATATTTCCATATATTCATATTTGGCCTTACTTAGGGACAATAATCTCAAGTCCATTCCAGACTCTGGTCTCCTGCATGGTAGTGCACTGTGGGGTAGATGCTGTTGCCAGTTGTGTGAAACAGTATATGAAATGTGACGGTAGGATACCCAAGCCTACAAGTGCAAAGACAAATTCATACTTCTGTGTGCAGCCTCCTCATACTGGGAATAAAGAGCATGCTGACTTGACTTAATTGCTCTAGTGCCAACAAATTAACATGAAAGAATTAGTGTACCAAGTTGTGGGATGTGCATTTGTCACAGAGCTATGGCCAGTAGATCTGCATAGACAATGACAAATGGTCATATCAGTCACAGTTGTACAATTAGGCATGTACTATATGACAGAAGTTGGATGGAAAACATCCATGAAATCATCCTGTGCTGTGGGGCATGTGACCGGTACCAGGAAAAAAGTTCATAGTCTTCCAAGGACTCCTGGTGTCACCCCCAAGATGCAGGGGGGTACCCTGTCTTGTAACAGTGCAATGAAAGAGATAAACAAGGGAATATGCATGGAGCTGAACCATGACTGACTGAAATTAGTGCTGGGATGGTGCAGGGTGTGGTGGGGAGGGAAGGAATTGTGTGTATCAGACCCATCAGTATTTGTTCTTGTATCCTCCACACGGTCTCCCTTTTCCACTAGTGTATGCCTTTATGACCCCCCCTGTTACTGTCATGGAAGCTGGTTCCTGGACTACAGGGATTTCAGCAAATATGTTGCACTCAGTGAGTGTAGCATGGGCATTCTTTTTAACTGAATTTATTTCAGATGACATTCCTCTGGAATCCCATGGCTTTGTCTTTCTCCTTCTGGCATCTCAAGTTTCTTTCCCTAGTACAATCCTTCCTCCACAATGTACATCATGGATTGGATCTTACATCAGAAATCCTTCTACTATTTTGCCCATCAATTTAGTGTTATCCGGCAGATATTTGACTAAGGGCCTTGCATAAATAGGCCTGTATCAAGGGTGCAGATATCAGCGTGGGATGGAGGAAACTTTCTCTATATCATTAAATAGTGAAAGAAATCAGGAGAATCTTCCATAAGGATTCAGATTCCTGTGATATTGGACAGATGTGTTTTCTTTTGTGGCTTACGCACCGTTACAGTAATGTTATTCATTCTCCTCAACACACTTTCCTTTTGTGAAAAGAACTTGTCACTTTGCATCACTGATTCTTGACAGATTACATAAAACAAGACCTTATGTTAACAGCAATTGCATAAGAAAGATGAATATGTTTGTCCACACTACAGGAACGTTAGTGAAATGCTCTTACATTACTGCCTCTAAAAGATGCTTTTTCTCCTCCCAGTGGTGACTAGGGCTTATGTTCCAACTTGAATTCCATGTCCCCATTAATGAGACTCAGATCGGCTAGAATGCCAGGGTGCAAAATTTCTTTTTCTTAAGAGCAAAAACAAGAGCATGGAATATACTTAAAGTCCCCAGTTTTCTCGTCGTGGCAAGTGAAATTGCAAACATGAGATAAAAGAATCCTATGATGCAGAGCTGCATCAAAGTTCTATCGCAACTATATGGTGAAAGCAGAGACTTTCAGATAAAGAAGAATACTTTCTAAAAAAATGGTTAAGATGACTTTTATGGATCACTTAAGCTGATCTATCAGAAATTATAACCTCTTCAAATAGAATTACGATATGTTCTGGCACCCTTTTGTAATCACTAAGACATTAGCTATTTGATCTGGGATTGTCTAAAGAGTTACCTTAAATAATATTGGTTTTGTTTTCTCATTTCTGAAGATGACTTCCAGAGTTACCTTCTGATATAAGGTACCACTGCAGTTAACTACAGTTCTGCTAGGGTAAGGAAGGCAAAAGTTCATGTGCTGGGCCTAGGGAATAGCAGCTGGTTGGATGTGATGTATGTTGACATATCCTGTTTCTCAGACTGAAACTGACCTAAGATTTATGTAATATAATGACAGCATGATGTGTGCCTCTGAGTGCTGGTTTGGCCCATTGCATATAGAGTATAAATTAATGACTTTCACCAAGTATCAGTGTTTTTTTTTTCCCCATGGAAAGCACTGAAACACCTCAACAGGGATAAAAGTATATTTTACTATTATAATATATACCGCTTGCATTAGTTTACTAAGGCATTGTGAAATATATTGAAGTATAGGAAAATATTTAACCTTATAGAATCCTGACTGATTTTTATATCTCTGTACAGTCCATATTGTGTTGTCTTAGCCCATCCAACAAATGTATTACATTATAGGTAGAAGTCCAGAGTCAAAATTGATTCTTGGATCCCTGTCTTGGACGGAGGCAGCGTTCTAGGGACTAGACACTGATTCCATGGTGACCTGGACTGTTCAGTGGACAGGCTAGCTCACTGGGGAAGAGGGGAAAAACACCTAAAGTATCCTTATTGTCTATGCAGTGCTGCTCCCTATTTTTTATCCCTCTGCAAATAATAGAAATTACAATACCACTAAACCTGTCATGCCCCCAGTTTCATGGGGCAAGAAGAAAGGAATGGAATGACTCCTGGCATGATCCTCTTTTAAAAAAAAAAAAAAAAAAAAAAAGAGGTGTGGTGTGTAGGGAGCAGAGTCCTGAACTCTCCTGTTGCCGTGTCCATAGCTGTTGGTGCCTCCTTAGATGATCCTCTTTCACCCCATTTGTAGGAGTCCATAGAATAAGTCTTTGGCTCAATGGCGTCTTCCTCTTCTGGCTCCCCGAGAGAGCTGTATGATGGTCCCATTTAAGTCAATAGTAAAATGCCCATTGCTTTCAATATGGACAGGATTTCACCCTTAGACTTCAGGCTTTGTTTCCTACACCACCCTTGGCTTGCCTTTTTTCCAACCCTTCTGTATACAGATGCACAGGAGCCCCCATAGCCCCAGGGCTGAGCTCTGCAATGCACAAGGGAGTGGAACCTCTCTGTAGGTACCTGAATTCTGCTGTCAGTGGAACTGCTGCATCTGAGATACCCCTATGACCAGGGAGGAAAGGTGGGATACTCATACCGTGTGAACCAAAAATTTGGCTTAATTCCTGACAGCCCCTCTGTGTGTAAGTAAGGAAACCTGGATATTCCCCCAGATGGCAACATGACTTTCTTTGTGGAAAAAAGAAGCTCGCTGAACAGTGTTTAATTGTTTTTGGCATCTAGTTAAATAGAACACCCACTATATAAGCCTTTTGAAAAGCTCCTCTTTTAACAAGTGGTAAACAAAGAACTGTCATGCAATTAACTTCAAACTATTCCTAACATTTTATGAATTTCAACTGACATAATCCCTGTTATTCTGTAGAACAAAGATTATGGTAGTTCATTAAAATGACAATTGCAAGTCCAAACCCTTGAAGAAAAATTATTGTTTTGGGGGAAAAAAAACAAATAGGATGCCTCCTCAGATCAGAAATTAGGTCAGAAGCAGAAATTAGGGATACCAAGAAGGATATAAAGTGCAGTTCTCAGATAACTGGTACTAAAAATCCCTCTGTCACACTTTAACACTCTTTACCACTCAGGCACTTATTCTGCCTATGGCCTACGGGAATGCTTCATTTCTTTCCCTGTTTTACAATGAAATCCTCAGTTTAACAAGAGAAATCCTCAAGCTTCATTAAAAATGCATGATCATTCTCCTGGGTCCTAGTCATGGACATCCGTAGAAAGGTTCAAAGATTTATTTTTCTTTTGTGCCATTTGTATCTTTTACTTCACCTGAGGAACAGCAAAGCAAACTCACTTTAACCACTACTTTATTTTTCCATTTGAATCTTTACATTGTATAAGTATAGAGATTGTAACTGACCAGTATCAGTACCATGATTATCTTCAGCAGCACCTGAGATCCAAACATCTCAGAGGTCTCATTGCTTGACTATCCTCTTATTTGTCCAACTTGCGGTAAGCCTCCCATTGGCCCCATTTGTAATGTTCAACATATAGCACACATACATAAGAAAGTGGTGAGTGATTCATGCTAGAAACCAAATCTATAGCATGGCGTATAGGCTGACAATATCAAGCTGTAAAAGCAACACGATGATCTAAAGTATTGGAACTGACAGAGAGCTGGTAGTATTTTTTTTGAAAGGTTTAGTGGTTTTAGAAATCTCTTCCAGAACTAATGTACCCTTTTGGTGAATCACTGCAGTAGGTCAAGTGTAATACTGAAGGTATATTCATCTGTTACACAGGGTTCCTTTATTTCTAAAGCAGAAGGAGTCCTCCACTGCTTTTTTTGACTGTCAGCTTTATGCAAAGTAGGCTTTTGCAAATTCTTTGAAAACTGATTGTGACCCTGGGTTGCCCTGATTTAAAGGGATAATGTTAAGCTTAGCCTCCAGATTTGGCCTCTCTTTTCTCTTACTGTAGGAGGGCCTAGTCCTACAATCCTTATTTGTGTGAAATTCCCATTAAAGTCAACGGGAGAGTTGTCTGTGTTGCAGCAGTAGCTTGCAGAATCCATGTGGGTGTGGGTATGTACCCCTATATGGTTTTCCCCTAAAGAAAAGTGCTATTTTTCTCCATCAAATAAACGTAGTGAGATAAGTTTGGCCCTCCGGGGCTTATAAGCAGCTTTCAGTTAGCCAGATGGGAGCTTTCCACTTGTATTTGAAGGCAGAATTGGCTCAGCGACAGCAATCCCAAGAGTAGTCATGAGCAGCTATGCAGTGGCAGGGCGTACCCTCTATTTCTTTCATTACAAATGATGCAGAAACAATCTTTCTTTCAGGCTTCCAAGGAGTTCTTACAATATTATCACTCTACATGTTAGTGAGAGTCAGTGACTTGCAGGATTAAGCCATAATCATTATAGGCAGAGAATTTGCTGTTTTCATAGCATCTGAGCTACCTTCCAGTGAGTGCCCAGATATCATTCCTAGCAACATACACACTTACAAGGAAGATTCACCAGCATTCAAACCAATGGTAAAAAGATATCATTATCATAGTAGCAAATATAACATGCTGGTGTCTTGCTACGGGGTATAACAATGAGGAAACAGGGCTTAATGGCTGGCATTACCTGGTGGTGCTGTTGAACACATGCTTCCTTACAGTGCAAGCACATTTTTAGTCTATTGGAAAAAGGCTGCACTGTCAGCTTGGGTTAAGCAAGGCTCTGGAGAGGATCTGTTAGAGGACCTGTTTTGGTCTCTGATTAGAGTTAACTGTTGAGACAGAATTGTTCCCTGGGCACCAGGCACTGCTATTGGGTGGAAATCATCCTGCATGCCGATTGACCATCTTGTTTCAGGACTGGCATATTTGTGTGAATAATACTTAAAGTATACCCAGGCTTAATGTCACTGATTTCTCCTCCCTAAACACCACCTAGCAAGGCCCCAGCTATCTGCTACCACTCAACAAGATGATACCGGTGTTAGAATATGACACTGGTGTAACAAGAAAGGGAAGATATTTGAATATATTTAGGCTGGGCTTTTCAAAGAAACCTAAGGACTGAGGAGCCCAAAACCCTTTTGTATTTCCATGGGAGTTGGGTATCTAACTTCCTTGGGCTCCTTTGAAAATTTCAGCATTGGTTAATAAGACAAAACATACCAACTACCACAGTTGTACACAGAGCTAAATATTTTGTTGAACACTGCAGGGGCTAGCCCCCGTGTTGTGCTTATTTATGATCTGTCATATTAAATACTATGCAACAAGGATTTTATAAAGTTCTAATACATTTCTATGGAGAAAAATCATGGTTATCAGAGTAACAAAGCATTTTCTTATATTGTAATTACATGATGCTTCTTAGAACTCTTATTTCTGTAGTTAGCTCTCTATTGAGAGCTCACATTTCTGGAGAGTATATGCATAATGTGATGGGTGTTGTACAAAATCTATAGATAGATAGATGTAGCATAAGTAATAGTACTTGCTATAAAGTCTCTGATTCAAATGTAGGACTTAATTCTACAAACAGCTCTGTATATCAAGGACTGCAAATTCAGAGTTGCTTACAGGATTGGGGGCTTAATATTTTTAAGGGGACAACAGAATTATTGACTGTGCAATTTCTATTTCTACATTAGCTTTAATATAGAGGGCATCCATCTGGCTGTATGCAAAGTGCCTACAAATATTACAGTCTACTGCTCAAATGGTTCTTTGAGGTATTTTAAACACACACAATTTTTTTCTATTGGTTTTTTCCTTTTCCCTGCCAGGAAAATTGAAGTAAACATAGATTGAAAGCTTATTTTAAAAGCCCTTAAAGTTAATGATGGCTAATAGAAATGACATGCTTTCTGTTCTTCAGTTTATTTCAGTGGAGACAACTATTACATATGTAATTATTTGAGTGCCTGCTTCTACTTTTAAAATATTTATCATGTCTTACAGCTGTAAATGCTGGTAGTTATAGACATAAGCATTTCAAGGTCTTTGGCAATAAAGAAAAGGGCACAGTGTCTTCAATTATTAATAACCCTCTGAAGATACTGTATGATTTAACTAAGTTTCTTTGCATGATTGGGTTAAAAATCATTGCAGGCAGTCTTGCCATATTTAATTCAGTTTAATGTTTCTATTATATTTTACCAGCCTAGACAAATATCTGGCTGGGCATTTCATTTTAACTATAAAAGGCCCAAATCTCCAAAGCAGCTTCAACAAATTGTTGCATCAAACACGCATGCACCCACTTGCCCACACAATTATGCATTTTCTGCACACCCAGCGCTAGACTGTGAATGCTTTCCTCCTACTGGTGAGCAGTTAATTGCTCAGGTAATCCTGTGGAGGTCAATGATACTCAGGAGGCACAATCAGACCCAGATTTTGGGTTTATTTTATTGAAGACCTAGTTTAAACTTGCTCTAAAGAGTAATAAAGGCTAGCAAGTCACTCAGTGCAGACCTAGTACAATTCTAGTATTTCCCCTATCACAAGGTGGCTTGCCCTTTACAGGAAGATGGGTCTCAGACCCATCTGTGACACAGCCGACTCCCCTCTAGATGGGGGACAATGAAGGTTATATGACTGGTGGGTCATGTGATCCAATCAGGCCTCTGGGATAGATGCTGGAGAAAGTTGCTATGGCTGGCAGAGAGCCAGAAGGATCCTGTGGGAAACCCTGAGAGGAAGATGACTCCTCTAGGAGACCTTGCAACACCAGGAAAGAACTCCAGCTAGGTAAGGCAGGGAATGCCTTTGACCCTACTTTCTCCCTACTGTGCACCAGCCTTCCTACTCTGATAAACAAGTAGCAGGGATAGAAACATAGCTGCTTCCCTCCCTACTCCTTTCTATCCCATCCTCTTCCACTTACCTTAGGGGCAGATATCAGGCAAAGAGGCTTGATTGTGCTGGAGTCACAATCTGAGAAGGGCCTTCTACCCAAGGCAAAACCAAATGAAGGCAATGACAGCCTAGTCCAAAATGAGGAGTAGAAGCCCTAATTTTTTGTTGCCCTAACTCCCTGTGTCTCAGTTTACCCACCTGCAAAAGAGGTACATTATTTGATTCTCTGAACGCCACCACAAATTAGGCAATTAGCATTTGAACACTGTGTGAACCTTAGATAAAGAGCCCTGCAGAGCTGAAAACTAATTTACTACTGTCTTTCTAGAATAAAAGAATGTAATAACATAAAAGTAGTAATCAAGGAAATAAACCGCACCAGAAAGGAATGTTCCTACTGTGCCACCCCATGAGTATGTCATTCCAAATATTCTAATCCTTAACTATAATGTTAATGAGATAAAATGCAATGGGCGGGGCGGAGGAGGGAGGCAAAGGACGGAACAGTAGGGGGGAGCAAGTGAAAGCTGGCTAGATTCTGGAATTGTTGCTTGTATGCCCTCCAGGGGACTGCCATAGACACGAGAACAGCACATTCTGGTACTGATGACATTTATTGGCTTGGACAAGGCATCTGATGGTGTCCCTCAGCAGCCCNTGGTACTGATGACATTTATTGGCTTGGACAAGGCATCTGATGGTGTCCCTCAGCAGCCCATATAGAATACCCTAAGCATACTGTATTTGGAGTAAATGACAAAATAACAACTAATATCAGTGGTGGCTTTGAGAATGGGAACCTACATGGTGTAACAACAGAAATTTAGCTCAAACAATACGCAGGGAATCCTGTGTCAGAAGGGATTTGTGCATTTTCATAAATGACAGGTTAATATGCATGTCATTAGTAGACATGTCTGTCTGCATTTCATGGGGAAAAAAGAAAATTGCTAGTATACAAGACACGAGATAATGATGTTGCAACTGCTGGGAAATAGGTGAAACGGGTCTAAACAGACATCCACAATATCTGGAAACAAGAAATTGTGCAATAATGCACAGTGGAAGTGAACTGATAATAGACAAGTGACCACCTGGCTGTTCCTTGCTCATAGTTAAATGAAGATGGTTACATCTAGTAGTAAAGTTAAATTAATTGAAGCAACAGTGTGCAGAGCAGAAAAGGAAGCAATTATTTTTGATAGTATGTAAAAAATTCTGGGCTAGATTTTGCTGACAGGCAAAGGGTGATGAGTATGTGGTACCTTCTAGAAGTAGCCCTGTTAGGCATTGTGACGCAGATACTTCTCTGGGGTACAAGTCCCCTCTGACAAGAGTAGGGATTTGTTGCTAGCCTATACCACCATGAGGTGAGCAGTTTTAGCTGGTGTGGTAGACTCCCTACTCATCTGTTCCTCAGCCGCTTCCTACCTACCTGCTCTAAGAAGCCTGCACGGGGCCATAAAGGGGTAAGGACTGCTGTGTGTGGTCCTATAGTACAACCTTGTGAATAAGAAATAGGAGCAACCTTGAAGGCAAAGCTAAGCTACATTGTACCTGTAGCTTGAATCTGAAAATTCGTCAACTAAAAAAGCCTATGGGGAAGAAATGGACCTTAGTAGCAGATATTAAAGCGCTCCCTTCCTAAATTAAAATACTATGAACAGTTTATTGTATGAATTTATCAAAAATACAGTAAAAGTATTTCTTGTTTTTTCCAGCTTGTTACTATAACCAACACTGTAGTTTCGGGCTAACAAAAAAAGTCAATAAACATTACATTTTAAGAGGACAGGCCAAGTTATAAATGGGCTATCGAGACCAAACTCTCCTTTCAACACCAAAATTCTCCTTTCAAAACAAAATTAAAACATGTTGGCAGGAATCAGTGCCGGGGAAGATGGTTTCTTCTAAACATAATTCCATTAATGGGATTTCAATTCCCAGGTCTTCAAATACATAATTTACTTTTATTACATAGTTAATTTTGTTGCCTCAGAAACACAAAATTTAGGCTCTATCACTGTAGATATACTAATGTGGCAGGATGAGTCTTATGTTGATATTTGACGTTCCGTTCCACTTATGTTCAATGAAAGCTGTATTTTGGATACAACTCAATGAATGTGTGGCTCAACTCAATTATTACAACTCAGTTCAAATGAATTATAGATTATGGCTATTCTGCTCATGAAGAAAGTGATTTTTTTCACCCGATGAACACATCTAAGATGTGTTGTTGCCACTTACGTTATCTCTAGTGATGCTGCATGTCTTTATCTTAACAGAGCTGGCTTTGCAGCACAGTGCAGGAAAAATAAAGTTTAGTGGAATTAAATGTCATGCTAGGCATTATAATTTCTAAATAACTCAAGGTACAATATGAATGTCTACATACTAGTTGCAGAGGAGAAAAGTATATGTCAAACTTTTCATGGAAAAGTTCTCCTAGAAAGAACAAAGTACTAAAAAGTAAAGTTCGGATATTATGGGTCAATTATTAGCGGCACCTGTTTCTGTAAAGCCAGTTCATGAGTATAAAGTCCTCCTGATACACAACACTTTAAAAAACCAACAGCCAATAATTGTAAGGTACTGAGCAACTTCTGCTGTGGCCTGATGATGTCAATGGGCAATGAGGGCCCTCAGTACCTTGTAGTTTCTAAGCTTGCAAAGCTAAGCAAGAGGGAGACTAGGAAACAGAATTAATTCTGTGGCAGAACAAAGCTTTGTACACTTAGGACCCAGTCTTGCAAACCCTTACATAAGGGAGCGGTCTCACAGAAGTCAGTCAGGCCCTGATACTGTTCCCTTTGAAGTTAATGACAAAACTCCCATTGACTAAAATCAGGCCTTAAGAATGTAGCTTTGAGAGGGGTAGCACACGCACAACTCCAGTTGAAATCTGTAAGATTCCCAGGAGCTCAGCATCTCTGAAAAAAATCAGCACTCATGTGCCACACTCTTATCCTTGTAGGGCCAACCACTAGGAGACATGACACATGCACAAACACTGAGCAGGCGAATGATCTAGATTTAGCTGTCTTAGGTTTCCCTATAGGACCTATCACCATATAGTATAAGCCACATTTAAAATTTTATTGTTTCATGTTCAGAAAGACTGGAGAAACTGGTGGCCAGGTTCCTCAGGATCTGGTCCCAGGTGAGTGCTTCCTTTTAACAGAGAATGCAGCAGACACATTCAATGTAAACCTAATTCTGAAAGGACTAAAGCAGGTCTTCTGTTTAGAATATGGCTCTCTGAAATACTTCAGCTTCAAGAACAAGTAAGAAAGTATGCCAAGTATAACCTAATACAGGAGAATTAGATGACTAGTGGATGATGTAGCATCAACTCAAGGGCAGAAATAGCAGCAGAAGGCTGAACTAATACTAATCCAGTCTCACTCAAACATGGGTATGATTCTGCGAACCTGTATAAACATCTTTTGAATTAAGTGTTTGGGAGGGGAAAAATAAATCTTAAATTTCCTCTGTAATCCACTTTTCTGTCCTTACTATGTGGTTGCGCATGAAAGGGCTGAGACAGTCCTAATGGCTGGTTTTATTGTATATTGGAAGAACAAACCTTTGATTTCTCTCCACCACATTAACACTCAGCTTTGACACTTTTGCCCATTTGAACTACACAGCTGGAGGTTTCTCCTATCAGTGCTTGAACAAACAAACAGCAAAGATGTGTCAATAGATTTACCTTGTGTTTGTTCTGCTGCACTTGACACCAGTCAAGAAAGCTAGCTTGCTCTCAGCAAATGACAGCTTTATATATATATAGTCCTGATTAGCCAAAATTACAGTTGTGCTTAAATCGGTATGCCACAATCTAAAATGGTGTAAATAATATAGCTCCACTGGCTTTAAGGGAGCTATCTATGCTGATGTACATAAGTTTTCTGGCTTTTCCTTTGTTTAAAGGTTATTTGTATTATAGTAGCACCGAAGGGCCCCTTCTGCAAGGTGCTATACAAACTCATAGGAAGATGTTGTCCCAGATGGTGGTTTGTTGTGGCTGCCTCTTGTCCATTAGAAACAAAATTCTGATCATTGGTTTATTTCAAATATGCCACTTTACAATCATCAGATAAAACATTTGTATTACAGTAGCACCTAGATCAGGGATTGACAACCTTTGGCATGCGGCCTGTCAGGGAAAGCCGCTGGCAGGCCGGGATGGTTTGTTTACCAGCAGCGTCTGCAGGTTCGGCCGATTGCAGCTCCCATTGGCCTGGAACTGTGAACTGCAGCCAGTGGGAGCTGTGATCAGCTGAACCTGTGGACGCTGCAGGTAAATCATCCCGGCCCGCCAGCGGCTTTCCCTGATGGGTCGCATGTCAAAGGTTGCTGATCCCTGACCTAGATGATCCAACGGAGATCAAGACTCCATTGGGATAGGCACTCTACGAACACAGTGAGAGATAGTCCCTACCTTGAAAAGTTTATAATCTAAACAGATAACAGAAGGTGTAAAATAGTAAGTATCCTTATCCCCAATATACAGATGGGGGAATTAAAGTACAAAGAGATTAAGTGAATGCCCATGGTCACACAGGATATTTGGCAGAGCTAGGAAATGAAGTCAGATTTCCTGAGTGCTAGCCAAATGCCTTAAATACAAGGCCTTCCTTACTTTAATGCTGTTCGTGCAGATTACCAATTCAGAACATTTATAGTAATATCTGCTAACTTTTAATATTTTATTACATGGTC
This sequence comes from Trachemys scripta elegans, assembly GCF_013100865.1. Taxonomy (NCBI): domain Eukaryota; kingdom Metazoa; phylum Chordata; order Testudines; family Emydidae; genus Trachemys; species Trachemys scripta. Next base: position 17,212,102 of record NC_048304.1, on the reverse strand, counting down.
TTTGCTCTGCCTTTTCAGCCTGGATATCTCAACTGTATACCCAAGAAGTCTACGGTTCTTTGGCAAAGAAACCCTTATGGATAATAAATATCTATTACACATAATTTAAAATGAATACATCCCATGAAAGGTAATCACACTGAACATAAATTTACTAACTGACCTCTAAGACAGCACAACTTCTTTTCTTGAAGTTTAGAATATATCCTTCCACTTTGTTAGGTGCCACATTTAGTTTGCTTTTATTAAGCATATTAGTTAAGATATCATCGATTTGATACTAAGCACTTATCACAAAACCCTCTTCAAAAGTAAGTAACTTTGAAATTTTTATCTTCGGATAAAACAAAATTTGTTGTTGGATTTTCAAAGGCGGCCCCATAAGCTTTGTATTTCTGACAAAATGTCGGTTCGAAAGTGCTATAATTAATAGGGCACTAAACTGGAGGGCAAGAAACTTGTCTTATATTCTTTGCTCTGATGCTTGCAGGCAACATTTGGCCAGTCTCTGTGCTTCAGTTTCTCAATCTGTAATAGAGATAATGATACTTACTCTACCTTGTAAAATGCTATGTCAGAGGTAACTATTATTTAAAAAAATATTCGAATACTCCATACAGTATAACTGCATACTTTATTTTGCCAATGTCAGAAGGTAGCAGAATTAGACAAAGTTTTGATCTCGTGGTTAAGGTACTGGGCTGATACTCAAGAAAATCTGCCTTCAAACCTTGGCTGTGCCACAGAGACTTCCTGTGTCACCTTGGGCAGTCATTTGATCTGAATCTTTCACATCTGTAAAATGGGGATATTTCCTATCTCCCCATCATTGGCCTGTCCTGTCTCTTTAGATTGTAAGTTCATTAGGGCAGGAACGCTACTGAGTAGTATATGTATGTACAGAACCGAGTACTATCAGGCTTCAGACTTGAGTGGGGAAAGGGATGAAGGTATCAGGGAGGAATGCCCAGGAGAGTTTCAGCAAGGAGAAATAAAAGATTGTCCACTCCAGTCTCTTCCCCGTTTCTGCCAAGCAAATGCCACCCCTTCTCTTTACATTATGAGAATAAAACCAAACGCACATTACCGTAGATATGGGTGAGGTGCGCAGTGATGGGTAACTACTGTTATCTTTCTGGTCTGAGTATAATTAAAACAAACACAGTGGACCACATGTTTGAACTGGTCTATAAAAGACCTAGCTTTGTGTACCCAAGTTCCTACAGATTAAGAAACACTGAGTGGAAAATGTGGTTGCATGTAGTGAGGTCTCCTATTCACTTGATTTAAGTAAACCCTGTTTGTACATCTGCCCCCAATGAATGCTTCCAAACACACAACCTTAGACATGAAAAACTATGGCCACAATTTTAGATGGAACTTCTGATTATTTTTTCAGATTACTTTAATAGCATTTTTCAAACTCCATAGCACCTCTATAAGCTTCCTGTTGAACATGTCATCATTCTGATTCTGTGTTGGTCCTGACACAAGACTAATGCAATTGCACGTGGCAGATCAAATGGCAGGAAGAGATAAGCCCCCAGACACTTTCTTTATAACTTACTTTAAAAAATATAGATTTTATTTTTAATATCCCTGTGGGGAAAAAAGCAGGTGGAATGTTTTCTGTCAACATTGTTCTACATGTGATCTTATTTAATGTTCTAAAGGAAAAGAAATCTCCCACCAACATGTCAGCAGGTGGTCCTTTTTCTCTTCTACGAGAATGGGACTGATGTCAAAATCTGTCATATCGCTAAATAAAATCATCACTGGGAATGAGAAAAATGCTGCTGCTTGATAGGTCAGATGTCAGCTTTGACAGTAGTAGTAATAACTTGCAGACATTGACAGATGAATAAGGGATAAAGCAAGAAAACTTAGCCAGACATAGCTGTTCTGACACCATCAAATGTCACTTTGTTTGATTCAAATGACTGGAACATTAGAAACTGTTATAGTTTACTAGTTACTTTTTTCCTCTATGCTAAACTGAACCAGGAGTTTGGCAGAATATCTTAAGTTTAAAGGGATATTTAGTTTACAAATGCCATCCAGGCAAAATAGCTTTAAAAAAAAACTTTAATGAAGTTCTTGAGCCAGATTCTCCTGTGTCAAGACTTGCTTGACGCAAGGGGGAGGTTGAAGTAAAGGTCATTATGGAGCTGATCAACACTCCATGATTCTCAAGCTGCAGTGGGTTTGGTTCTGTCCCTAGTCCCTACATCTTCTAATTTACATCATCTGGCTCCAGTCCCTAAGAAATCATATACCAGGTGAGAATTGACAAAGTGAGATGTATGCTTCACCTTACCCTTATCATGCTTTCTACATTGAGGTGAGGGAGACATTTGGAACAGTAGCTGTAGCAAACTGCATGGAACTTGGAGGGAGGAGTACAGATTACAGGAAGGGAGAGTTTGGAGAAGGCACCAGGAAGTCATACTGTGTGAACATGGCATGAATGCTAGTGGCAGTATCACTGTAAATAATTCTCTTGAGAGATTTGATTTAATTTTTGAAACATGGAGTCTTTTCATGTTACCTAGTTTGCATTACATGACAAGGAGCTGGCAGTTCTGGCTTCACACCAGCTATCTTGGGGAAATTCTCAGCTAAGCAACACGCCCTTCTGCAGCACAAAAAGGCCAGAGCAGAGAGAATCAGCCCCAGTATTTCTTCCCACTAGAAAAGAAATGAGATTATGTTTAAGTCAAACGACACCTGCTCAAAGCTATTCATGGACGAAGGGGGTTGACCAAATAGTTGTTCAATTAATAAAAAAAACAATAATATTTTTTTTTAAAAGCACCTCTGCACTGCCAGGCCAAATGAGTGATTCTTTCTGTTCTCTTCAAATCCTTATGTTCCAGGGATTCATACAAATAATAAGTGGTTATTAGACTAGTGAAAAACCACTAAGTCTACTACTACCAGTCACTGCTGGCTTTTAGATCCCTCATTTGTAACCAGACACTATGCATAATCAAGCAACACTGTTTCCATGGAACAGTAATGACACCTTATGACAGTATTTCTATACATTGTTTATTGTATGGGCTAGGAGGAGACCTTAGGAATACTGATATATCTATCTCAAGTAGTTAATTATTTGAATCAGCCTCATAGGGCACAAAACAGCTTAGACTGGCTGCTTACTGACTTCCCCTTATGAGCCCTTAGCCCCTGAAGGATGGTAATACTGTGAACAATGGGCTTAGCAAGAATTTACTGTTCTTTTCCGCAGCAGTGGCTGTGCTGATTTGGTCATCTCTACAGTGAGAAGTTGAAAGCAACTTTCATGATGATGCCTTATTCTAGCCTCCCTATAAGCTTAGCTCAGAGAACTGCGTTAGCCTAAGTATTGCCTGACTTACTCTAATGCAAAGGATAATGAAGCACAGCACAGAAGGTGGAGCCCAGAGTGGTTGGGGAAGGTGGCTTTAATCTTCTCTTGCACCAAGCAGACCCTGTGCTGAAGCCAGGAGGAAATGATCCAATTCCTTTCTCTAATCCACCCCCTTCTACCTCCAACATTCCTGGAACGTTCTCTAAACTGGGACCTGATTTGGGGGTGGGAAGCAGTCTACACTCACAGGGTCAGCATAGGGCCAGAAAATTCTACCCTAGCCCTTTGTAGCTGCTTTAGTTTTTCAACTCAGCAAAGATGAGTGAATTGGTTGGAGGCACAAGGTTAGGCTTTGGCTATAGAACTAAGGAACTAGGGTTCACTAATGATTATTGGATCTATTAATTTGTTTACAAATATGTTGCTGAGACACAAAAAGTGTGTAGATGTAGACATTGTTAAGGCAGGTGGCACCAGGTGTCTTCCATAGTCTTCCAAGTTCTCTTTCATAATGTATGAGCAAGTTCTTAGTCGTAGAAGACATGCTGTGTTTTTTGGCTATGTGAGGTTCTGGTAAAGACAGTGCTTCTTGGAGAGGTAGCTGTGTGAACAGCACAATAACTTGTTCTCTGCCTTGGTCTCTGAGTAGAATCAATCATTAAGGCAGAGTTGCTTTCTTGGAACTGTACCTTGGTGTTGGGCAGAGATTCCTGAGAGAGAGGATTGCTCTGCATGCCATTTGACCACCTTTGTGACAGGACTGGTGATGTGTAAACAAACAACTTACACTTAGGCTATCCCCAGACTCTGCATCACTGACTTCTCCTCAAGTTGGAATCCAACCTCCAAGACCCTAGACATCTACAGATAGGCAACACTGCTGTCAGAAGAATGGGCAACAATATTAATTAATGATGAAAATTGATTGTCCGTGCCCCTGTGCTGGCTAATTGCAGTACGTGCAATTCAGTAGCTCAGGATTTAGGTAATCCTTAAATTTAACTTATTCTTTTAAACCTAAAGTAACCTTACAGGAAACTTGTGAAGGAACTGAACAATTTGGAGTGTGTTAGACACCAGATTTCTGTGTTCTTCTTCACACTTTAGCCCATGGAACTAGTTTAAAGATATAAGGAATAATATAAGGAACCTACAAGCCTGTATTCTGTGAGGCATAAGCTTAAGCAGTTAGCATAAGGTTTTGAGGTTCATGAACTTTGGCACAGATAGATGGCCTGACAGTCACCCTGAGTTTTGGGAAAGGCATTTTTAACAGGGAAGTTTGTACAAAATGGACCAGGTAACCACAAGAACACTGAACTGGTACTAGGCTTGGATATTTTAGGATAAAATGTTGGCAGATTCTTAACAGCGAACTTACGTTAGCAAAGAATTAACATAAGGGGGAGGGATAGCTCAGTGGTTTGAGCATTGGCCTGCTAAACCCAGGGTTGGAAGTTCAATCCTTGAGGGGGCCGCTTAGGGATTTGGGGCAAAATCAGTACCTGGGCCTGCTAGTGAAGGCAGGGGGCTGGACTTGATGACCTTTCAAGGTCCCTTCCAGTTCTAGGAGATAGGATATCTCCATTAATTTATTTATTTATATATAGTAATAAACTAGGGAAATACAACCTACATGGAGCTACTATAAGGTGGGTGCATAACTGATTGGAAAACTGTTCGCAGAGAATAGTTATCAGTGGTTCACAGTCAAGCTGGAATGGCATATTGGGTGGGGTCCCTCAGAGTTAGGTCCTGGGTTCAGTTCTGTTCAATATCTTCATCAGTGATTTAGATAATGGCATAGAGAGTATACTGAAAGTTTGTGGATGATACCAAGTTGGGAGGGGTTGCAAGTGTTCTGGAGGATAGAATTAAAATTCAAAATGATCTGAACAAACTGGAGAAATGCTCTGAAGAAAATAGGATAAAATTCAATAAGGACAAATGCAAAGTACTCCACTTAGGAAGCAACAATCAACTGCACATATACAACATGGGAAATGACTGCCTAGGAAGACGTATTGTGGAAAGGGATCTGGAGTTCATATTGGATCACAAGCTAAATATGAGTCAACAGTGTAATACTGTTGCAAAAAAAAAAGCAAACATTATTCTGGGATGTATTGGCAGGAGTGTTGTAAGCAAGACACAAGAAGTAATTCTTCCGCTCTACTCCGTGTTGATATGGTCTCAGTTGGAATATTGTGTCCAGTTCTGGGTGCCACGTTTCAGGAAAGATGTGGACAAATTGAAGAAAGTCCAGAGAAGAGCAACAAAATTGATGAAAAGTCTAGAAAACGTGACCTATGAGGAAAGATTGAAATAATTGGATTTGTTTAATCTGGAGAAGAGAAGACTGAGTGGGGGACATAATGGTTTTCAAGTACATAAAAGATTGCTACAAGGGAGAAAAATTGTTCTCATTAACTTCAGAGGATAAGACAAGAAGCAATGGGCTTAAATTGCAGCAAGGGCAGTTTAGGTTGACATTAGGAAAAACTTCCTAACTGTCAGGGTAGCTAAGCACTGGAATAAATTGCCTAAGGAGGTTGTGGAATCTCCATCATTGGAGGTTTTTAAGAGTAGATTAGACAAACACCTGTCAGGGGTAGTCTAGATCCGTGATGGGCAACCTGTGGCCCGAGGGCCATATGCGGCCCATCAGAGTGATCTGATTGCGGGCCATGAGACATTTTGCTGATATTGACCAAGATCTATCAAACCTCAGAGTGTTAACAGGGAATTTTTAAGTAATCAGTATCACTAATACACAATCCAGTGGAGTTCTGTCTGACTTTGTTCTTTCAAACCAGAGTAAAACTGCACCAGTTCAAATCACAGTTGTGTTTTGTAACTGTGCACTATGTCTACACAAGTGGTTTGCACCAATGTAACACTAGTTTAGCTACAGCAGTGGCTAAAATCTCCAGTGTAGCAAGGGCTTTAGATGCAAAGGTGATAGGTGTTATCTGAATACTAGATCTATATGGGCTACAGGTTTCAGCTCAATGACCTGGGCATCTAAACAGTAGTGAATGTCACTTAGAAGATATGGGTATCAAGCTGCTAGGATTCCCATCTACTTGCAATATTTGTTCTTTCACGTGTCTCTAATTCTTCCATCCAGAAGCAGAAAAAAACTTCATTTAAAAAAAAGTAAGCAAAGAATGGTGACACATGCATTAGATTATATAACACTGTTTGATATGCTTAACTTAATTTAACACAATGCATATGTCATGTTGCTTTAGAGAGTTAAAGACATGGGCTGTATCTTTCCCTGAGGGCTCTGCGTCCAGCACAACGTGACATGGATAACATTAGAAATCTAATGTGATGCAGTGGCTAAGATTTGAAGGGGAGCTCGCATAGCCGTTTTGGATAGGACAACTGCTACCAGCTTGTACATGACATCTTGGCTTCTTCAAATAGTGCTGTGAAAGTTGAGTAAGACTTAGTAGGATTGTTAGATGCTGCCCTACTTGTAAAGAAATTTTTAATACTGTGCTGCTCTTTTTCTAAGTTGCATTATCTGCTGCTTATAGGCTGGAACCAATCCTCCTGCAGGAAAACCAGTGAAGGAGGCTCAGAGGGAACAAATCTCCATGAGGATTCCAGTGAGGAGTTTGTCCCTATTCAATCTCAGCACTATTAGACTTACCCTGGGATCCACAAGCGGTCCGGACCATCTGCACAAAAGTCCTCTGCTGCACCTCTAGGCCACATTATGTCTTTGGTTCCTGGAAGTACAGCAACATTAGGACATACTACCAAGAATTCCCCTGGTTAACGCTTCCCAAATAACACTTGCAGGTGCAAGAAAGATAATTCATCCCCAATCTATCATCATTTTAAATTAAAAATACATTTGCCTTCTGGTTTTTGAGCTGTAAGGCTGATCAAATTTTTTTTCCATCAGACCCCCCCCCTTTTTTTTTTAGTATAGAAAATAGGGTTTTTGACTAAATGGACATTTCTGTAGACTTTTTTTTTGTTGGTCTTGATTTTTATGAAAACCAGTTGTGCATGGAGGATTGGAGGAAACAACATTACAACCTGTTCTATGTTAGGGTGCGCTTGGATAACACTTTGGGGCTTTTTTTCACAACCATCAGGACTAGAAACTCTCTCTTTTTTAAGAGAGTTGAATTTTTTTAACTTAATCATGTGCCTCCAGGAAGTGGGGCTCTACAAAAAGCACCAAATATTGCAAGAGTTGGCCACAATGCATCTGGTTCTGGCCAGTATCTGAGAGGTCACTGGACCAGATGGACCACTGCTCTGATTTTAGCATGAGAAGTTCTAAACTCTACACTAGAGAATCTCTTCCACAACATAAAATCACCTTCCATTTCGATATAACAAGGACAGGGACTGGAACGATAATGCCAGCTGCAGATCTGGAATGAGGTGCATTGGAAGAGCTGTGTGGATGATTCTCTGAGGTATATTGGCAGACCTGCATGAAGATACTTACCCTATGCCTGCTGACACCAGATTTTGGCACCAGTCCAAGCTATCCACCTCATTTTAATGACCACTAACCTTTTTATTTTTCTGGGAATTGAAACTGGCTCAGTATCAAGAATTTTCCAAATCGTTGTTTACATAATAGTTAATAGCTTCCAATTCCAGTTGAAATTACTTCCATTTGGTAAATATTTCTATTATGTTATAAAATCTTCCTAGTACTCGGATACAGCAGTGGAGTCATCATCCAAGCATTGATTTGAGGCACTGGGAGGCCTTCTTCTGTTGATAAAGTACTAGCCTGGCCAGACCCAGCTTAATTGCTTATTAGTAGTTATGCAGACTAACCTTCCTATGTGGGGCCTATTGGCTATATGGTTCTATAATTCTTAACACTTGCCCACTGAGATCATTTAACCTAAAATTTCTCTTATCAGCCCTGTATTTCACTGAATTAATAATGAGATTGCCAGTGGGAGTTTTGCCTCAGCGAGGACCTGACCATGCTCTTTAGATCTATGCCCTCCTCAATCACAAGAAGGCAGGGCAGGAAGTGAGGGGGGCTTCCCCCTTATGCAAGTACTCATCACTAACTCTTCAGCAATGCTCCCTCTGCGATGGGGGAAACACGTTGGAGAGCTGCAGCCAGGGCAATCTAACCACACAGCTCCAGTAGAGCCATGCGGCCAGATGGTGAACTTAGAGCTGCATGGGATCCTAGAGCTGTTATGGGTGCACAAGGCAGCCATTCAAAGCCCCGTTTTCTCCAGAATTTTGGGGCTGGACCCTCACTTTCTTTTCCAGGGAGCAAACTATGCCCCCTCTGATGGGAAAAGGCAAAAAAACAGAGTTTTCTGCCCTCTTCATGGGCATTGCCATGCAGGAGAATGATGTGGGTTGGGGTTATGACTACAGAGTTTAGGTCACTTCTTCCATTTATGACATGTGCTAACAGTGCAGTTAGAGGTTCGATTCTCTAAATCTGCTGCAGACTACCTGGGTGACCCTAAAGAAGTCACTCTAGGTCATGATTCGGCAAGGGGCTTAAATGTGCCCCTTGTTAAGTAGCCTGATTAATTTCAAGCTGTGCCTCAGTTCCCTATCTGTAATAAGGAGATATTTTCATTTTCTTTGCCCTGTCTACTGACATTGTTAGCACCTGTAGGGCATTGACTTCAGCTGGGGACTCTAGGCACCTCTCTTATTCTTAATATAAAGATACAGCATATGGAGATAACTCAAATATCCTCAGAGACAAAATGCTATTCTGTGTTGCTGCCAGCTGTCATGATTTGAATGCAATTCTCTCTATTTTTAGTATTTCCATAAAGCTGCATCTGCTGAAATCATGATATTGCATGAGACTTTCAGCTATCAATTTTTCTTAAAGCGAGTTTCTAGCCCTTATAGTTGCAGAGGACAGATTGTCATGATAAATGTCATTAGATTTTTTTAAGTAGTTGTGAATTGAGTTCTCTCTCTACCTTCTGGCTTTTTAGCCATTAGGATGCACTCACCTCAGACATTCAATCTCATGATTTCTGTGGGACTTACTCAGATTTCTGATTGTTTTGGATTGTCAATACTGCTTTGCCCAAATCTCAGGTGTGACATTTAGGGTTCTTTCTAGTTCATCCAGTAGTTTTGCAGTTCACTGAACTCCTATATGATATTACAGTACAATAAAACATGTATAAGGTTCTCCTCCCTCTTCAATTTTAAATTCTTCATATGCTGGTGGAGTCAATGGGTATTAAACTGTTTAACTTTAATTAAACAAGAGTCTGGGGGAAAGCCAGAGGCTTCATGTCAAAATAAAATGATTACCTGTGTAAACATCTTCCCATAAATCAGATTCTCTTGTGTATATATAACAGTTGTTAATTGAATACCTAAATTTTGTCTCAAATTTTTCTTTGGGGAAACGTTAAATTTACTTGGAAGCACTGAATTTTGCAGCATATTTTAATTTAACAAAGTTCAAGTTTTAATATAGCATGTTATCAGGTATGCAAAAACTTTCCAGAGTTTATGGCTGAGTTGAGGCTTAGCCGGGCTAGAGGAATAGAATGTGATAACATGCATAAGGGAGCTATGAATCTCTAAAGGTAGGTCGAGTTGGGTAAATAGTTGTCAAATCAGTATCATGATTTCTAACTACGGTATTTGAGAATCTAGACAAAGGCTTGCCAAGTTAAAATAACTTTATATAGGGGCTTCATCCAGGACTGACTGAAGTCACTGGGAAGACTCCCATTGGCTTCAGTAGGATTTACATCATGCCTTTTGTTTTATCTAGCATAGTAGGCCCAGCTCCCATTTGAGAATATTATTGCAATGCAACAGTAATAACACTGCTCTAAGACTACTTCTCTCTAATACAAAGCATATCTCTGGAAATGTCTACCTTCAAGGAATGGGGATCAGATGAAAACCTTCAGCCTGAATCTCCTCCCACTTAAATCAGTATGAATCAGGAATCACTGTACTGAATAAAACTGAGTCCCACTGGTCCAAAATTGGTAGAAGAGACTTGGGCTCAGTGTTCCAATATGAAATGGCTGAAACATAAGATTCCATTTCCACTGTAGATAGGGTTGCAACGCATCCAGTTTTCAACCGGAACGCCTGGTCCAAAAGGGACCCTGGCAGCTCCGGTCAGCTGCTACATGTCTGGTCAGTGGTGTAGCGGGGCTAAGGCAGTCTTCCTGCCTGTCTTGGCTCTGCATGGCTTCTGGAAATGGCCAGTGTGTCCGGCTCCTAGGCACAGGGGCAGCCACTGGGGCTCCATGCACTGCTCCCGCCCCCAGCGCCATCTCCACAGCTCCCATTGGCCAGGAACAGCAGCCAATGGGAACTGCAGGGGTGGCACCTGCGGGCACAGGGAGCACACAGAGCCCTCTAGCCCCTCCGCCTAGGAGCCAGACATGCCAGCTGCTTCCGGGAGCTGCCTGAGGTAAGCACCACCAAGCCGGAGTCTGCACCCCAACCCCTTGCCCCAGGTTGGGAACCCCCTCCTGCACCCTAACTCCCTCCTGGAGCCCACACCCCCTCCTGTACCCCAAACCCCTGCCCCAGCCCAGAGCCCCCTCCCGCACTCCAAACCCCTCATATCTGGCCCCATCCTGGAGCCCTCACCGCCTCCCGCACTCCAATCCCCTGCCCCAGCACGGTGAAAGTGAGTGAGGGTTTGGGACAGCGACCAACGGAGGGAAGGGGGATGGAGTGAGTGGGGGCCCAGTTGTGGATGGCTTAGATTTTCTCTGGTATCACTCCTTTCCAACCACTTACTGTACAAAATTAACTGCTTGCAGTAATGCACATACATTTTATTACATGTCTAGCATTTAAAATGTAATAAAATCTCCCACTTAACACTACTTCCTAAACTTCTGTTAGGAGAGTATGTGGATCCTGGAATCTAATTATTTAATTCTGGCTCAGATCATAAAATCTGAGGCTCATTTTTCCTGATTTAGTTTGGGTTACAGCTTAAGATACCACATCTCTTCAGAACATCTGAATGCACCTTTTGGGGACCAAAATCTCATGAGGACAACTCTTCAGCCTTCAAATCTGAATCTTTGTTCCATCTCTAGTTAGGAACTCTCATTGATTCCCTTAGCAGTCTGTAGCATCTTTAGTTAATTTCTGTGGCAATTTGGTTGCAACTTTGGAAAATTGTGCACCCTTCATATGTTGTCAAATCTCATAGAGCTACAAAATGGCAACTTAGTATCAGGCGCATAAATACAAAGTCTAAAATTCATTATTTTATCAAGTGTCCCAGAAACTATTGATCTGAATTTTTGAAATTTCAAAGTGCCTTTTGGTCAAACATATCTTGGCTTGGAAATGGAGACATTTTCAAGGGAAAGGGGACGGGTCACTTTTTAAGATAAATTTACAAAATGTTTTTTTTCTGTGAAATGGGCCCAATTTTGACAACCTCTCATTTTGCTTTGTAATTATCTTTTAAGTTTCTAGTGGGAAATACCCAGCTGGTCTAACAATCAGACTGGCTGAATTATAATCTCAGAATGTTTTTCAATTCCCAGCATAAGCAACTGTCATGCAGATCGAATTACGTTGGCTTATTCAAATACACAACATTGTGTTACCTTTGTAACAACATCCACACAGAAGACTAGTAAACAATTGATATCCATGTAATGGTAGTACTAGAGTTACATGTCTTTCTCAAGTATGCAATCAAGCTACTATTCCCTGTTCTTTAACAGGGCTCATGGCTCCATATTTACACTTAAGAGCCTTGTATGACAACAAGAATAAATAAATCTTTCACTTTTTCACAATTTACTGATGTGTAGAAACACTTCCCCATCCAAACCACACAAGACTTGACATTTACATTAAGTTCCTTAACTCCAGTGTTGTTCAAGCACAGAGATATTTGTCTGTGTCACTGTTAGTCAGACAATGCACTGTGTTCACTGATACCCTCAGATTCAAAACTCAGTCCATGCTAAAGCAGTGATTCTCAACCTTTCCAGACGACTGTACCCCTTTCAGGATTCTGATTTGTCTTGCATACCCCCAAGTTTTACCTCATTTAACAACCACTTGCTTACAAAATCAGACACTGAAAAATTGCTTATGTTCTCATTTTTACCCATATAATTATAAAATATATTAATTGGAATATAAATGTTGTACTTATATTTCAGTGTATAGTATATAGAGCAGTGTAAACAAGTCATTGTCTGTATGAAATTTTTGTTTGTACTGACTTTGCTAGTGCTTTTTGTGTAGCCTGCTGTAAAACTAGGCAAATATCTTGAGGCATTGATGTAGCCCCTGGAAAACCTCTGAGTACCCCAGGAGTACACGTACCCCTGGTTGAGAACCACTGCTTTAACTCACTTTTCTGTGAATGACATCATTTTAATGTTGTTGTGCCAGCTTGTGGAACCCTTATTCATATCTGTGAGCATTTGTTTGGGATTAATCTAATTTACTCAGGCAAGTAATCCCATTAAAGTCAGTGCTCCCCAAGGTGAGCAAAGCCTCTACTGTCTGGCCTATTGATAGTATAACATAAAGAAAAATATGGGACCAGATTCTCAGCTGGTGTGACTCCTAAATTTGGCAACATTCAAGTTCAAGGAAACTTAACCTATAATTTACTGCATCAATTAATACCTGGTTCGTGGTTTTTTTGCTCCTTATAGGCAATAACATCAAAAGAAACAGGTCTTGCTCTTTGTTCTTTCTAATAGAAATGAAGCACAAATACACTCCAGTAGGAAAAAACTTCTAGTAGTTAAAGTGACAGCTGAGAAAACTTCCAACTGTCTGAACTGAGAAAATAGGATCAGATCAGAGCAACCCAGCTTTTCCTTGTATGCATATTGCTAAAGGGCAAAGGAGTCACTGGCGTGCACAATGAAACTCGGTAATTGTTTCTGCAATGATTCAAATAGTCAATGGGCACTGCCTTGCTGTAAGCCAAAGTAAACAGCCAACGCACAATTTTGTCTCTAACTCCCCATGTTACAGAAATGGTAAATAAGAGCTACATGCCCATCTTTAATGGGTAGTAGAGCGAAGCAGAGGCAATTCTTTGATGGAAATTGTGTGAATGGTGCATAGAGCCCATGTGGCACAGAGGGAAGTAAATTCAGGTCTGAAGTGTGGGGTCTCCAGATACTGCTCCCCTCATCCACCCATGAGTCCTTCAGAGCACCTGCTTCACTGTGTGGCATCCACAGAATATCTTTCTTTGGGACGGAGGAGGAGGTAGTTTATCAGAGGTGAGGGAGGAGTTGGGGAACAGGCTCCTTGGAGAACATGCTCACCTCTGAACTCAGCCATCTTTCCTCTAGTAAAAGTTGTTGTGCAAATGACTGGTGCTCAGAGTAGTATTGGTGTCCTCTCTGAGCTTTGGAGATGGGAGCAGTTGTAGTTTGGCTTATCAGTAGTGGAGGGAGCAGGAGTCCATCAAACAGCGTAGGCTAGGCTCCGGCTCAACAGGTGGGGGGGCCCCATCTTCCTTATACCACCTCCTCAGGGCAGGCTGCAGCATCACCTCTTGAGGCAGAGGGGCTTTGTGGTGCTATAGGTGTACTTTTCCTTTCCTTGGGCTTTTCTCTTTGATAGGCACACACAGACTACAACCATTAAAGGGTCCTAGCTATACTCACCTAACTCACCAATTTAATTATTGGCATTTGTTTTGAGAAGGTGGTTGATCAACTAAATGTCTTAAAACTCAACCTGCTTTTAAGGCGGGTTGAGTTAGGGAATGTCTGCAGAACCAGTCTGTGGTTGTAACTAAAGATGTCTAATGTGTATTATGTGGTAAGATATGCCTCTTGTCTAATGAGTTTTGGACAAGTTTCCATACCATTTGATGTTTGCAAAAAGAACAGGAGTACTTGTGGCACCTTAGAGACTAACAAATTTATTAGAGCATAAGCTTTCGTGGACTACAGCCCACTTCTTCGGATGCATATAGAATGGAACATATATTGAGGAGATATATATACACACATACAGAGAGCATAAACAGGTGGGAGTTGTCTTACCAACTCTGAGAGGCCAATTAATTAAGAGAAAAAAAACTTTTGAAGTGATAATCAAGATAGCCCAGTACAGACAGTTTGATAAGAAGTGTGAGCATACTTACAAGGGGAGATAGAGTCAATGTCTGTAATGGCTCAGCCATTCCCAGTCCTTATTCAAACCGGAGTTGATTGTGTCTAGTTTGCATATCAATTCTAGCTCAGCAGTCTCTCGTTGGAGTCTGTTTTTGAAGTTTTTCTGTTGTAATATAGCCACCCGCAGGTCTGTCACTGAATGACCAGACAGGTTAAAGTGTTCTCCCACTGGTTTTTGAGTATTTTGATTCCTGATGTCAGATTTGTGTCCATTAATTCTTTTGCGTAGAGACTGTCCGGTTTGGCCAATGTACATGGCAGAGGGGCATTGCTGGCACATGATGGCATATATCACATTGGTAGATGTGCAGGTGAACGAGCCCCTGATGGTATGGCTGATGTGATTAGGTCCTATGATGATGTCACTTGAATAGATATGTGGACAGAGTTGGCATCGGGGTTTGTTACAAGGATAGGTTCCTGGGTTAGTGGTTTTGTTCAGTGATGTGTGGTTGCTGGTGAGTATTTGCTTTAGGTTGGGGGGTTGTCTGTAAGCGAGGACAGGTCTGTCTCCCAAGATCTGTGAGAGTAAAGGATCATCTTTCAGAATAGGTTGTAGATCTCTGATGATGCGCTGGAGAGGTTTTAGTTGGGGGCTGAATGTGACAGCTAGTGGTGTTCTGTTATTTTCTTTGTTGGGCCTGTCTTGTAGGAGGTGACTTCTGGGTACTCGTCTGGCTCTGTCAATCTGTTTTTTCACTTCAGCAGGTGGGTATTGTAGTTTTAAGAATGCTTGATAGAGATCTTGTAGGTGCTTGTCTCTATCCGAGGGATTGGAGCAAATGCGGTTATATCTTAGAGCTTGGCTGTAGACAATGGATCGTGTGGTGTGTCTTGGATGGAAGCTGGAGGCATGTAGGTAAGTGTAGCGGTCAGTAGGTTTCCGGTATAGGGTGGTATTTATGTGACTATCGCTTATTAGCACAGTAGTGTCCAGGAAATGGACCGCTTGTGTGGATTGATCTAGGCTGAGGTTGATGGTGGGATGGAAATTATTGAAATCATGGTGAAATTCCTCAAGGGCTTCTTTTCCATGGGTCCAGATGATGAAGATGTCTGCCATGTACATTGGCCAAACCGGACAGTCTCTACGCAAAAGAATTAATGGACACAAATCTGACATCAGGAATCAAAATACTCAAAAACCAGTGGGAGAACACTTTAACCTGTCTGGTCATTCAACCTGGCTTGTCAAGAAGTTGTCAACTAAATTTCGGTGAAAGAAAGGTGGAGGTCTGGGGGTGGCAATATCTAAAAGATCAGGAGCAAGGTGACTGCAAACTGTTACCAGCTGATGACTGTTTGTGGTTTAGTTGACATCTTCATTCCCGTTCCTAGTGGAGCTATGTCCATTCTGTAACACAAAGACAACTGTACCTGAGACTTTTGTTGGCAGTAGCCATATTGAGTCATTCTGGAGAAGCTTTCACTGCTGCTGCCTGTCTTGTTGCTGGCCAGTGAAGAGAATTTCACTTTCCAGTGCTGTGCCAGCTGGCACTTCCATAAATACAGAATTATTTTAACACCAAGGCAAAGAAACTGGTAAAGACAAGGGCAAAAAATCCAAACAAGAAGATCATACTCATTTGAGAATTATGCAGAGAAGTGACATTTTTGTTTTTCTAGACAGAGTCCTATCCAATAGAGAAGTTATGCCCTGGTGAATCTAGTGTAAGTCCTGTACAGCACTTACACAGCCCTCATCGACAATCTTTAATGCATTTATCCTCCTCATCACTGAGGTAAGGCAGTGCCATAGTACAGAGGGGATGCCTGAGGTACAAAGGTTAAGTGACTTGTGCAAAATTACACAGGAAGTTTGTGGCAGAGTTGGAATTGAACCCAAGTCTTTCAGCTCCTAGGCTAGTGCCCAAATCACAGGAGAGGAGAACAGTACTCTAGAATGGAATGACAATTATCATATTCCAGGAAAACATTATCCTCAAAAGTATTGAGTTGTAGTTTCCAACTCTGCTTGAAGCCAATGAGACCTACGTGTGCTCCACCCTCTGAAAATCAATCTTCTAGATTGTTGAATGAATCTGCTGTATGATGTAACTTCCATCACAGGTATAAGGACTCAAAAGAGAAAAGGGCCCAAGCTGTGAGTTGCTGAGCGTCTTCTGTGAGGTGTTGAGTCCCTCAATTCCCACAGATTTCAAGTGGTCAGTAAGGGAGTTCAGGGAAATTTGAGGTATGTGTGATCTGCCCCTTTGGATACAAGTGAGGGTTCTAGGAGTCAAACATACAGTGGCAAATGGAAGCAGACACAGCAATACCAGACAAAGGGTTCAGCGGAGCGCCTCTCAACCTTTGAAGCTAACAGTAACACATATTGCTGCAGGGACTATAAGGAAGAAAAAATAATCCAGGTGATGTAACTCTCCATTCTGAGATTTCAATTAGTATGGGAGACTGGTAGACTTTGTATTCTTGTAACATCCCATTTGTGGTCACTCCAAAGGATAAATGGCTTTGAATGTATCACAAACATTCATATTGTACATAAATAACTGAAAGACTGAAGTGTACAGGTCAAAGATGTAAGAACATAGACACCTTGAAAAAATGTCATTTGATTTTTAAGAGCTATTAGCTTCACCACATTTATACTGTGGTATACTGGCAGGATTGTGCTTCCAATGAAGAGCTCATTTTAAACTGTTAATTTTGAGCTCTTCATGATGTTTTTTTAATGCCCAGAAGACCTGTTCAGTAGTTTTACTAATGGGAACGTGACCAGCACCATGATAACCAAAGTCAGCCGTAGTTTTTACTTCTGAATGAACAGTACAGTGATTTAAAAAAAATCCAACCCCACAGTAAGGGAGTAGTTTTCATTTAGTGCCAACTCCTCCCAACTCCCACACTTTTAAAATTCCTATCATGGATAGGACATGGATAGAAAGCACAGACATAATGTCAATTACTACATGGTTAATATTTAATTGCTAAAACTCTCTGCATGATTATTTGGTTTTATAACAGTCCTTTAGATATCACTTTTTGCTTACTGGGGTCCATCACATCTTGAACTGTCTTCTGAGTTCAACCATGAGACATGAATGAATTTTTCTGGAAGATTCAAGTTCTAGATCCTAGCAACGTTGCTTTGTGCTTTAACTTTTCTGATGAAGAACCTCTTTGTACTTCATCCCTTAACTGATGGCAAATATTGAATAACAAAATTTGTACAGCTATTCTTGCATGATCACTGCAATGTTGGGGTCATGTCCAACATGCAGAAGAGGGTACTTTGCTACAGAGGTTTATAGAGCTGAGGTTGAAGGAAGCAGAGCAAATGCTGACCATGAATGAGGTTGGAAGATGCAATCTTGAGAGATTTAGGAACCCTAAATCCTCCCATAGTGACTTGCCAAAAGAAGATTTGCAAGAGACCATTCAAGATGGAAGTCCATTCTACACACCAGCAGTACTACATCTTAGCCGTGTTAATCTGCTGTACAGCTATCTTGGATAAAAACTGAAATTAGAGAAGATTTTGAATTATTTAAGTCTGAAGCTATTGGGTGACTAATTGTCACCAACATCTCTAAATGAGTAAATACTTTGACAGCAGTTATTTAAAATAAAAGAAATAAAATAAAACACCTATCGATCTCAATTGTCAAAATCATAGTGACTTCAATGGGGAGCAGCAACAGGCCATTACCAAAGGAAGGAAAAAGGAATGTCTCAAGGATGGTTAACTTGACTGCCATTCAAATAGCATTCACTGATGTCTAGCTCTTTTGCTTTCTTGGAAAGGTAGAATTCTCCTTCAGCTTCCCTTCCCCCTCACTCCTCAGTCCTGTCCTTGCCCGGATCATAACTTAGGGGCTTCTGTAGGGCTGGGGATAATGGTGAGCTCTCACCCTTCCCACTTTCTATACCTGCCCCATCTAAGTTCATGTGCTTCTGCAAATAGAGGGTACAGGGGGAAAGATCTTACACAAAACTATCTGCATTCTGCTGCCTTGAGGCTATGTAGACAAAAGGAAAAGCTTTCGGGGTAAAGCTAACAACTAGTGCTGCTAATCTTAGATCATCTGACTTTGCTTTTGCTCATCCCTATCATGTTTCAGACTTCCAAAGAATCAATGACAGTCTTGGGAAGATACAGGACAGCTAAATGAAGTTTAGTGAGTGGCTAGACAAGATGGCAGTGTGATGCCATTGTGAACTCTCTACTCCAAAATTCCATTAGGAGAGATGTCACGGCATTTATATTTAATATACACTCAGTGAACTGTTCTGGCAATAGTGAACTGAATCTGGTGGAGGAAATTAGCCCATTGACAGCTGCATGCCAAGTATCGAGTATAAATGCATCTCTGTCAGGGAGAGTAGGCAACTTTGTCACCCTTTCATCAGATGTAATTGAATGCCTAGAGAGGTGGTAATTACAAATACCATCCAAACTGCACAGACTCATTTGTCTTTGTTTATCATCAGAGCAAGTGTATTGATCATTCCTAAAGCATTAAATCTCTCTAGAGAGGAACAGGAAGGTCAGATTAATAAGGCCTGACGTGCATTGTAAAATGCACCTCCATGAATGGCAGGCTTGGAAGTGGCAAATGAAATTCTTTTACTAGTCACTTAACCTGATAGTGTAACCCTGGAATAAAGCATCCCTAAGACATGTTTATTACCAAGCTCTCGCCTCATCCTTTGCAGCTGTCTGCATCATGTCATCTGTGTTAAATTTCTATATGTCTTGCGATCTAGAGTACTCTACAGATAACAAGCCTAATTTCAATGGACTTACGCTAGCATAAAACTGGTGTGCGGAATGGTGAATCAGGCCTGATAAGCAAAACTGTATTACAGACTTGGGGCTAAATTATGGTCTCCAGGCCTGATCCAAAGGCTACTGAAGCCAAAGCCAGTGTGATTTGAATCAGGCCTTTGGTTATCCTGTTGTAAATAAGGACTAACTCAGTGGAAATCAAGGGAGTGGTTCCTGATTTCCAGTGGTATAAATGAGAGCAGAATTTGGTCCTTGGACACTGTTTTGGCTCTATGTCATGCACACCTACCAGCTATGTGTCTATGTATCCTCAAGCTGCATAAGGCATGATCACACCGTGTAGCATTCTATCCAGCCTTTGGGTTCTACACCCACATAAAGATGGTTGTATGTGTTTTTTTGCAGGCTGCATCATTAGTGGTTTGTAGATAACATGGAGATTAGACTGGGGACACTTGTTGCCCCTTTCCTGATATTCTCTTTATTTTAACTATTGATAGTGAAGTGCCCCATCATACACACAGTTCATACCATATGTAATTCTATTGACTTCTGGGATGTTACAGCCAGGAAAAGTCACCTTCTGAATTCCAATGAATGAATACTATTTAGAGAAGAATTCATTTACAGTTTCTCAAAAGCCTCACCGCTGGATTAGTTCATATAACCATCTGAACATTTGGGTATTAGAGGC
Source organism: Trachemys scripta elegans (assembly GCF_013100865.1). NCBI lineage: Eukaryota > Metazoa > Chordata > Testudines > Emydidae > Trachemys > Trachemys scripta. Next base: position 17,192,150 of record NC_048304.1, on the reverse strand, counting down.
ATAGGCAAAACTGCTTAGGACCTGATCTCACATGCACGGGGGGCTGTGTAAATTTATTCATATAAATAGTCCCAATAAAGTAGATGATTCAACTGTCTGCTTCTTTGTATTGTGTCTGGAACGTACATGAAGCCAATGGGACTATTCATATGAATGAAGTTTCCCACTTGCTCTCCACCAATAATTTTCCTGATTACAGATTCTCATGAACTTTCCAGTATTTTTCCATGCTTGGCTTTCACCATGATAGAAATATTGGGCCAGCTCATGTACACCATATAGGAATGCCCTTGCGGTTTTTGGCACAATATCTCCACTTCCTCTCCCCTACAAAACCATGACATTCAGAACTCCAGAAATCAGTTTTTACAAGTTTGCAAAATATTTTTTTTTAGAGCTAGAATTGTTTGGGTTTGAGTTGGCATGAACCATAGACCAATAGAACAATTGATGATGTAGCACACTGTTTTTTTAGGACAAAGGATCACATAACTTTCAGAAATTACGTAATGTCTGGAAAGTTGTTTTTAAGATTTTTCTCTTGTATTTACCACTTCTGTGAAAACTGAGGGGCAAAATTCAAGTGGACTACTGTTAATCCTTAGGTGCACTTTACACTAACATAGCAGGTGAGAGTTCAGCACCTTTCTGAATCTGGCCCTATAATTGTAACTGTTGTAAGGGTACAGTATCTGATGGTCAAATGTAGCTTGAAAAGTCCTGAAATGCATTCCCGCCCCTCACCAACTGCCATCATGTTGCAGATGAAGATAGACCGGATCAAATGTACCTCTTTATCTCCTCTGAACCCAGTTTAGTGAGCAGTTTCTAATAATCTAGGTCCAGATTCTTCACAATCAATGGGAGCTTGTCCATCAACTTCAATAGACACAGGATTAGATCCCTAGTAAGGGCACTGCAAAGTATTGTGGTTGCACACATGCATTTTTGATTTGGTAAATATATTTACCTTATATGCAAAACAGGGGTAGAACCATGAGAACTAAGCATGATCACTTGCCATTGAAACTATCCTTCAGGATTTGATCTTCAATCTCCTAGCAAACTGCTAACATAGTTCTTGACTTGCAGGATTCCATGCCAACAATTCTGAGACAATAATTCATTAATAGAAGCTTTAAATGGAACTTTAATCGTCATAGAGCAAAAAAAAAAATCTGCTCTTTTAAGAGGCAAAAAAAGTCTAGACTACATACCAGTTTTCAGGTGGTCTGCTTAAGTTTCCACAAAGTTAGGGGACTTGTCAAAATGTCTTTATATTGGAAAGGGAGATTCGGTTTTAACGATGGAATCGTTTTCAAACCTTTATAATAAGAGAGAGCCTTTAATCACTTCCTTTTAGCCTCAAATTAGGTTTTCAGGCATGCCAATTAATAGAACCTTGTTTTCTAAAGATATAATCTTTCCTGTTTTGAAAGCTTGACAGATCTAATGCTTTCAAATTATTGAAGCTGACATGCCTCCTCATGAAGACTGTTTAATCTGTCAGATTCTTTTCTCCTTTATTCTCTCTATCATGCAGTGACTTAACTGATTGGGAGGAGGGTGGCTTTTTACTTTAATTCATCATTTTTTAAAGATTTTTTTACCTGTGATGGAATTCATCCTTAGAAAGATGAGAGCTAATTAAAAATGTCCAATATTCTAAAAGATGAAAGGTCTGATGGAATGACGAGCTGGTGTCAACATCAACTGTGGATTACTTTTTACAACAGGCATTTAAAAAGAGATGATGCCTTTGCATGAAACAGCCTCTTAGATTGTGCTGACCCTTGACTTACAAATGGTGCATCATTCCAACTCTGCACCAGCTTAACATTCTGACTAGTCAGACATTCATACCTTAGGGTGAGAGCTAACCACTGGCTACCTCTTGGAGGGAAGAAATTTTCCCCATTGGCCAATTTCCCCATAATTTTCTTCTACAGAGATTCTTGTACCTTCCTCTTGAACATCGGGTATTGGCCATTGCTGGGAACAGGAGACTGGACCAGATGGGCCACTTGTCTTATCCAATCTGGCTTTTCCTGTGGGAGCTAGATTTTAACTTAAGCTATAGCAAGTGGGGTGCACAAGTAGCACAAATGTGCTTGTAAGTCACAGGGAAGATGGAGAAAATAAATGTAAAAGGCGAGCGAGTACTATTATAGACATAGGACAGCATTCACTACTCAGGTTTGGCTCTTTTGCATCACTGAATAGATACAAAGCAGCCAGAAACCAGCTGCAATTGACCAGCAGAGAATTTCCAGGTCAGAGGGGAACTCCCTTCTGGTCAGGGGCTTTGGATCTGGGTTCTGTGCCTGCTTATTCTCTGACCCCAGTCAATGTAGGAGCAGAAGGAGGGAGGTAGAGGGTATGTCGGGGTGAAGAGTGGGTGGTGGCAGAATTCCCTTACACTATGCCTATCCTTTACTGGTGCAGGTCTATTAAGAACCATGCCTCGGTGACATACGTTAGTTGCTAAGCAGCAGATCTAGCTCCCATCAGGGCTAGCCTGGCACTGAGTATTCCCACGCCACCCCCGTACATTGAGCAGAGCTCTGGCATAGGAGAGAATCAAGCCCCTACAATAGAGCATCCAGCATGTAATGGGTCTAGGAGAATCAGTAACAGTTTCTCTTGGTCTCGCTGATTCAGGATTTAGACTTCTTATATAGGAAACAAAGGGATCTAAAGAGAACTGGGCCTATTTAAAGAGCGCTGGGTTATGTCATTACAACTTTAATTATCCTGACTCGTTGACATTTTCAGAAATCAATTAAACGTTATCACCCTGTTGTGAAAAAAATATTGTAAATTTGTCTCCATGGTTAAAGAAAAAAATGTGCTAGTTAAAATTTAAGGCTATAGAAGTGCTATAGCTATTTCTAAATCTTTAGTTTGTACATATCTTTTTCCTGCTGAAAATGGGGAAACATTATGATGGGTATACTTAATAATACAAAAAAAAAATTAAAAGCAAATTCTGGCAGAAAGATGGATATAGTTTAGTGGTAATGGTTGGGAGTGGAGGGATTTGCTGTGATGAAAGGTGCCGTGTAATATTTCTAATGCCCTAAGACATTCAGTACTCAATTAACTTTTTTTTGTGCTTTTACCTACCCACAGGAGTGCTATAAATCATGTCAGGTTTTCAGAGGTACTGAAACACTAACTTACCGTACCATCCTCTAAAGAGGACTTTTTGAAGAAGCATCAAAAAAGCATTTGGTGCTTTAGGCAAACAAACAAAAACCACCAAAAACCCAAGAGTAAAAGAAAGCAGCAAATTATGAGAAACCTGTCAGCTCGTGTATTTGGTACACTTTAATATATAAATTGGACTAATTGGTTTTATATTAGTATGTTTCCCAGAGACATCTGCATTCAAATCTGGATTTCATCAGGACTGAAATTTGGTTTTCTCCCTCTAGCTCCCAGAAAGTTAATCCATATTGCCAAATCAAATGACAAATTTAGCACAACTTGGCAGTCTCTTTTCAGGAGAGGGCCAACGATAGAAGAGCAGGGAAGATGCAGACTAATATGCTTTGGCAAAGCTGCATGGGGAAGTTCATACAGCTTTTGTCCTCGCTTTACCTAAATTTAGTGAGCATTATTAGTCTCTTCTGTAACCACTAAAATTCATCAAAAGAGCCCACGAATTGAAACAGAAATCCAAACTGAAAGGATGATATGTGACTCTTTGTTCAAAGCAGTGTTGGCATGCAAACTTCAGTAACTCAGGACTTGTTACATAAGCAAATACATGGTTTTCATCTTGCAAAAAATGAAATGCTTACATTATGTGTGAAGAAAATTAGTGTTTCCACAATGGCACTATGTGGGGAAGATTTCATTCTAATTTTTTCATTACTTTTGCTATTAAAAGATGTATGCATTGTACATCCACTTGTCCAGTGTCTCAACAAGCCAGAGAGACTATAGGAAAGACCTCAAAGTCATTTTGTGTTTTGTTCAAGGCTTGAGATAATTATTCTCCTATCTGAACTGATTCACCTATTCCAAGTTTATAACTTCCCTGGTCTGAATGAAAGCAGGTTTTATAAATATTCATATTTTTCTCAGCCAATGATTTAAAGTCATGTGTGAGTGTTTTTAAATCTCAGCTCAGCAGATCATGTAAAGGTGTTTTTATTTTATTTTTTGTATGGATCATTATAGCAGTGAATGCATCCCTTCATTACAAAGTAGTACAGCGAGTACTCCAGGAAGAGATAAGAATACAAACTAGATTATGGCATTTTAATAAAACTGATTTTTTTTCTGTTCAAAGTGTTGACTTTTTTTTTTTTTAAAAAAACAGAACTTTTTGGCTCAAAACAAAAAAAATTCAGTTTGTCTCCAAAATTATTTGGTTTGGGGATTTTTATTTTTGATAAAGTTAGTTTTCAGTGGGAAGAAGACACATCCTAAAGAATACTTTTAAATTAAAAAGCAGTCTTCTGTTAAAGTGGTTTTGATAGAAAACTCATGGCCAATCCTGTTTAATGTAGGATTTCAGTTTTGTCTTCTGTTTAGATCCCACCCTTTGGATGTGATGTGAAACTAAAATCTTAATTTTTAGATGTTAAAGTTCCCGTGACACTTGTTGAAAAAGTGATTTGCCCTGGTGACATTTCAAGTTTTAATTCCCATGCATTTTTACATCTCTTCAATCCAGCTGCAGTGTCAGGTGAAAGTGATATGGTATTCTTCACTTCCTGCCCTAAACCTAAACTATTGTGTAGTACTGATGTACCCAGTTAAATGGGGGGGGGACACATACTACCCCCAAGATGACTGCATTTTAGCCGTGGATAAAATGATCTTTATGTATAGGACTTGATTCATTAGCCCTTACTTGTGCAAATTCCCACTGAAATCAATAAACTATTCAAATTCCTTTTACCTTTCATAGTCATTCGCACCAACACGGTGAGTATAAACCACTAGCCTTCTGACTTGCTATTGTTTTACAACCCACTTTGCATTGGTGCAAATAACTACATGAGGTTCAGCCGAACAATGGTGAGTCAGGGATATAGTCTGTAAAATTCAGTGGGTTGAAAGACACTACATGGATATATGATATTGTCATCACTGTTAACATTGCTTTTCTCTGTGCTTTTGAATATAATTTATTGATTTCAATGGGAGTTTGTATGAGTAAGAGCTGAATGTTTTAATTTATTTTACAGTCTGTAATCAGAACATCTAAGTGACAACTGAATAAGAACCTTATGATTTGGCTTTAACATATTCATATAGCTAAAGTTCTTATACCTTATATAACTCTGATGGATAGACATTACAATAATGAAAAATCTACAGCAGGGTAGCTAGCACTAATGGGACATTATGCACGATCAATGTAGCATTTGTAATTAACCAACAAACTATGCAAACACAGACAAACCAAAGCTTAATATGCAATTGTTTACTTTGTTCTGCCTTTGTCTCATGGTGGTATTCTTAATCTACAACATCTGCATGTGCAACAGCAGGTAGATATCCCACAATAAATTACTCAAGCTATAAAAATTCTACTTATATGTAAGGGTTAAAATATATTTTAGAGTGACTTTTAAAAAGTATATTTTCCAATTACTTTCATTTCAGAGATACCATTGTAGAATGTAAAATTTAGTTGCCAATTCCCACAACTGTTTGCTAGCTACGTGGTGAATACATTGAAGATAAATAATGCAATAAATTTGCACTGAAATTGCACTCAGTTGCTTTAGTTTTTATCAATCTCCACATGAAGATTGATTCACATTATAAAATGGAACACCTTCAATAAAAATCAAATATGCTTCTGATAATGTCATGGAATAGAATGTATTCAATTTTTTTTTCTTTAGCCTTCTGAAAAGCTGTCCATTGTGGAAAATCATAAAAAGATAGGTGCAAAGCTGAAAAAAAATGGTTATCCAATTGGAGGGATCAGAGAATGTCAAGTCTTTTATAATAAGGTCACAGGGAGACACAGCTTCTGGATGATAAATACTGGTATTCCCATATTTTTGAGATGTTACACTAATTTATCCCTGAACAGAAATTGCAAACAAGAATGGTCATGTGGGTAAATCACAGGTGCTCAATTCTTCTCATATGCTGGTGTAAATCAGGAGGATCTCCACTGAAGTCAATTGGTTTATAGTGATGTGAAAGTGAGAAAATAAAGTCCTAGGCCTGAGAGTTAGCCCCCCGCTTGGCACTTCTGAACTCTTGAATTCTGCCGTAAGTTACTGTACCTTGTATTCTTGTTCCCCAGCCTCAGATTGTAAACTGTGAGAATAGAGCCTAGCCGTCTTAAAACAAAATAGCATATCCCCTTATAATATCTTTATGGAGGGTGAAATTCAGCTGTGCAGAGCAACTCTAAGCCCTTTGACAGAGATTCTCTCTTCTGTGTCTGTATAGTGCCCAGCACAATGGGTCCCAATCCCAATTTGAGCCCTTTGGACAGTACCATATTATCAATACTTAACTACAACAGCTACATCTCATGGTCTATGCACAATTTAATTACTACTGAAGCCCACAAAATAGGACTTCAGTGATGCATGGACTCTGCGTGAAGGTATCAAAGCTGGCAGAAAGCAGAGGGGGAAAAGACTTATTTCCAACAACGTCAACAAAGAGATGTCAGCAACAATTGCTCCTTATAGCAAAACAAATCGGTTGCAATTAAACAGTAGCATTGTTTTCTCAAGTTTGCATCATTTGTTTCAATGTAATCTTCCAAAAAAGTAGTAATTACCCTGGTGGCCATTAATAATGGCTTTAATCACTTTAAAAAATGCCACAGGTCTCATGCTGCAATTTTCTAGAATAACCTTGATGCACTCCTTTACCTTTACTTTTTTCCAATTAAATTGGCGTGTTCACAAGCGGACTATAATTGCTTTAGTTTACTAGGAAACGGAGCTTTACATGACCTGTTCCATTATTACATTTACTAAGCATACTTAGCATATTTTGACTTGTGTTGGGAGCATTATAAGAAACCAAGGGGAAAAGCTTAAGCTGCTGTCCTCAACCAAACCTTTAACTTCCCTGATTATGCATCTGCCTCTAGTTCTGTTCAGCTTAAAGGAGTTCAGGCCCTCAATTATGAACAGCAGAGAGCTAGAGTAGATGGCTCTGTGAGAGCCAACCGTGAGGGTCACAAGAGATAGTTTTTGGGAGTTGAAGGTAGACACATTGAAATGATATCAATACAATACCATGTGGGTAATCCATTTACATTACAGAAAAGCTTCAAAAACAGACTCCAACGAGAAGCTGCTGAACTTGAATTAATATGCAAACTAGATACCATTAACTTAGGTTTGAACAGAGACTGGGAATGGTTGGGTCATTACACTAATTGAATCTATTTCCCCATGTTAAAATATCCTCACACCTTCGTGTCAACTGTCCGAAATGGGCCATCTTGATTATCACTTCAAAAGTTTTTCTCCCCTGCTGATAATAGTTTCTTAATTAATTAGCCTCTTATAGTTGGTATGGCTACTTCCACCTTTTCATGTTCTCTGTATGTAAAATTATCTTCTTACTGTAGGTTCCATTCTATGCATCCAAAGAAGTGGGCTTATGCTCAAATAAATGTGTTAGTCTCTAAGGTGCCACAAGTACTCCTGTTCTTTTTGCGGATACAGACTAACACGGCTGCTACTCTGAAACCTGTCATTACTCCATCTGTCACTTTGTGAAGCATCTGAGAAGGCTGAAATGCTTTAAAACATAGGTTTTATGGTATTGTCAGGTTAGATAAAGCTACTCCATCCCTTCACGGTGTCATGGAATGTTATTGTTTTTTTTAAATAGGTAATACCAGTAATAATAGCACTTTACAAGAGAAATGGTAGGAGTGAACTGACAAAGGAGAAGCATTACTGAAGAAAAATAAAATGATCAGATTCTCAGCCAATGTAAACTGGCAGCTCCCATGAAGACAGTGGATACCCATTTATACCACTGAGCCCCATGGAGTTGCACTGACTTTTACCAGCTGAAGTTCTTGCCCAAAATATACATCTGTGAAATGATTTGTGGATAGGCTCCTAGGTACTACTTTGACAAGGGGGCCCTTCTTCCCTTAAGCCACACAAAAAGCACACTCCAGTCAATAGAGTTGGAGAGAAAGCAGGTCAGGTTTCAGGAGGGGAATTACTTCAGCTTGACTCAAGGACTCAGGAACGCAAACCAGGCCCAGGCTGTTTGCACACTAGCGTCTCAGCATGCAACGATGGCCACTCAGCACATTTAATAAAGATCCCCTTTCTACAACCCTGGCTGATGCATCCCTTCTTGCTAATAAAGCTAGTCAAAAGTTTTCCCCTCAACTTTTCTGATGGAAAATTTGGGTTTTGTACAAAATGAGTCTGCTTTCCTCTGGTTTTCAAAGAAAACCAAACTATTTTCTTCCAGTTTTCAGCAGTTTGTCTGAATTTTAGATTGTTGGCAGTTTTTGGTTTGGAAATGTATTGGGCAATAGAAGTTTTCAGATGCTGTTTTCCCACTTCACTTTTACCTTCCCCCTCTCCCTCCCATTACCTTTGTATGCTCGTGCACTAAGAAACTTCATTAAACAGCTCAGTAAGGGCTGATGGGGTGGACCTTGCCAAGTGTTTATACATGTCCTAGAAGAGAGTGTTGTAGCAGATGCCCAAATATTTTATAATATGTGTATCTAAGCACTTGATTTTAGAATCTCAGGCTCCTGGAAGTTGTTAGTCAAACTCCAAACTTGGTTCCAAAACGATGAACCGCATTATGCGGATGAAACACAAATACCAGTGCGCCAAAAAGACAGTAATGAAATCTCATGCAGCTGATCAGCAGCTGAAACTGTCATTGAAGTCAATGGAGCTATGACAGTTTACACCGGCTAAGGATCTGCCCCTAGATATATAGTACACTTGCTATAGCCAATACAAGCAGACTCACTTCTATTTGCAGCTACACACACTTCCTCTGGCCCCTGCTACTGCATGCCCTCCTGTTTTTATGAAGTGACTGCTGCCAATGTGGCTCTGTAACATTTCTGATCTGCATAACCTTAGTTAGTCAAAGACTTTGTCCCTGTGCAAAGTTTAAAAATGTTTCATTTTCATCTCTGTGGGTATCCAAGCCTGACTTTATTCTACAATTTTACCAACACAAGAAGCACTTATTAGCACATTTTCCCTTTGAGGGATCATGTTGCCTTGTTAGTGGAGCTGGACACTGGGATAGAGGCATTTAACTCCATGCCTGTCAGTCGGTGTACTCTCTTAACCAATCAAACTACAATTTACCTGCCAATTGTACTTTAAATTAAACCATGAATGGTATGAATGCTAATCTGAGATACACCAGTAAATTTTGTGCTATTGTAAATCAGTTACCAGATTGCTTTTCCCTTCATTGAAACAATAGCTAGAAGTTCTTCATGCTTAAATACTCAAGGGTTTTTCCCCTTGACTTTGGCCTGTGGATTGGACCAAAGATAAATGAGTATTATGTGCCAGATCCTTAGATGGTGCAAATTGGTGTAGTGAGTTACACCAACAAAGGATCTGCCCCTACTTGTTTAAGTAACTGTATTCTCTGTACGCTCATTAAAAAAGCAACAAATCTATATTGTGAGCAAGGTATAACACAAAAATGCAGACTAAAATACACAAAACGGAGCTGTGTGAAGAGTGTACTCAGCTAGGAAATGTAAAATGATAAAGAGAATGATGGTAGGTGTTTGATGCTTGATGATTACCTGTTCTTTTCATTCCCTCTGGGGCACCCAGCATAGGCCAAGGTCAGAAGACAGGATACTGGGCTAGATGGACCTTTGGTCTGACCCAATATGACCGTTCTTATGTTCTTATGTTAACAAATGTATTTGCTATGAGGATGTGAGCATAGCATCCTTGCTGCCTCTTTCTCACCAACAGAAGTTGGTCTAATAAAAGATATTACCTCACCTACCTGGTCTCTCTAATATCCTAGGGTCAACACGACTATAACAACACTGCCTACAATCTTTATTCACAGACGCAGGCAGTCTTTGTTCATCCAAATCTTTTTTGTACACTATATTTTGTTCCCTGAAATTAGCAAAGAAGTTGTTTTGGTCACTTAGTGATCCAAGATGAATTAAGGATACTATGTTTGTTTTTTTTAATTAGCAGTAATGGGATGTGGGCATATAAATGTCCTTTGTGTGCACATTTCTTCTCTTGTTGTTCAAGGATTATGTAAGTAGTATTTAAATATTTTACAAACATGACTGTTAGACAATGAAAATCTTTTAAAACAGAAATTCACATCACTTTGTGTGTCAGTTAAGTGTCTCTGAATCATCCTGGTTAGTCCATGATTCTGTCACTGGGCAAAGTGCACAAATAAATGTTTTACATTTTTCAACTCTGGGGAATCAGAACTAATTATATTATGCAAGTTACCAGTGGACGTGCATAACAGAACTTCATTAATTACTTCAGGCTTGTTCTACTCCTTGAAAAAAAGCTGTGTCCTATTGAAGTTATCTGTGGCTGTATTTGTACATGCTAGATAGTATCCTGAAGTTAGGGCAGGTCTTCACTACGGGGGGGGGGGTCGATTTAATATACGCAAATTCAGCTACACGAATAGCATAGCTGAATTCGACCTATCGGAGCCGACTTACCCCGCTGTGAGGACGGCGGCAAAATCGATCTCCGTGGCTCCCCATCGACGGCGCTTACTCCCACCTCCGCTGGTGGAGTAAGAGCGTCGATTCGGGGATCGATTGTCGCGTCCCAACGAGACGCGATAATTCGATCCCCGAGAGATCGATTTCTACCCGCCGATTCAGGCGGGTTGTGTAGACCTAGCCTTAGAAGCTGCTCATCCGGGCCTTTGGAATTAAAAATCTATGGCCTACTATCAGGCTCTAACACTAATGGTTTGTTATCTGCATAATTTACTGGCAATTAATTATCAATAATCATGTTCATGGTATTGCTTAAAGGCCAACCAAGAACGACACTGTACAAACATAGACTAACAGGTCTGCCCCGAAGAGCTTACAGTGTAGATAGACAAAGTAGGGGAAAGGGATATAAGACAAGCAGAGTGATCCATATGATCATGGCGAATGTCATGTTAGTTCTGTGCTTGTTTTGGGTTTGGCTTTACTAATTAAATTCTTTCTGTGGGGTTATGTTAGGAGGAGATTAGCTGGTTGGAAGGACAAAGGAAGGGAGTGGGTGGTAGGGAGCTGGAGACCATATTGTTGGATCAATAGTCAATAAGTACAGGGGATTGGCAGCGCCCCCCCTCCCCCTGACAAAGTCAATCAGTCCCTGCTTCCTGGAGCTGCTGTGCCAACATCAGTCTCTAGCTGGCCCCTCTTTGGTGTTTCTTTCCCAATGGCCACATGTCTGGAAGGAGGAGGGACACTGCCTAGGACCTAGCACCCCCAGAGATCTAGTAAATCAGCCTATAATCAGAAAAGACGTGGAAGTCATAGCAGCCAATCTTTCCTTAATCTCTACCCTTTTGTATTTCAGTGATACTCTTTGTGAAGATTAGGGTGGTGGGGGAATGATCAGATCCATCTCTCTGGTACACATGGCTACCCGCCATTGCTCAGTAGTTGATTGCATTGGCCTCATTAGGACTACAAAAGTTATTTTCCTCTTTTGATATTCACCCCTTCTTGTCAACAGTTGAGAATAGGCCACTTCCACCTTAATTGAATTAGCCTCCTTAGCACTGACCCCCACCCCTCCCACTCGATAAGGCAACTCCCATCTTTTAAAGTGCTGTAATATTTATACTGCTTTCTGTATTTTTCACTCCATGCATCTGATGAAGTGGGTTATAGCCCACAAAAGCTTATGCCCAAATAAATTTGTTAGTCTCTAAGGTGCCACAAGGACCATGAGAGGGGTAGGGCTTATGTCATTGTAGACACTGCCTTACCTACCTTCAGCTATTGGCTGTATTGACAATTTCATGGCTCCTGCTGTGAAATTGACAAGAAAACCAGGCAGCTAGAGCCCAGTTGGACCCAACTGTACTAGAGAGCTGGACCCTGCTCCCTGGGGATGAGAAGCCCCAGATGGCTTTCCCCCGCTCCCAGCAGGGGATAGGGAAGCAAGAAACCCCAGCTTCTCCCTTGCCCCTGGTGGGTAACAGGGAGGCAAAAAGCTCTGGGTGGCTTCCCCCCTGCTCCCAGCAGGGAATGGGGAACAGGGGCCCCTGGGAGCCTGTGGAGAAGGTGGGCTCCCAGCAGGAAGCTAACCATGGAATAGACATACCCCAATAAGATCCTCAGCTGGTGTAGGTGACATTGCTCTATTGGTTTTGATGGAACGATGCCAATTTTTACACCACCTAAGGAACTGTCCTTCAGTGTTTATTAAGATGCATGCTTCCGTTTATAGCATTCAACATGTATTATATGCCTTTTCATAATTAAACTTCTGTGTTTTGAGAACATAAAAACTGAGGTTATTTCCTGTCACTGCATATTTTTAGTGCAGTGTAAACATATGTATACACATGACCATGGCTGAGCAAATGGCTGAGCAATGTATCTGGCACACACTATTATAGGATGAACTTACATTTAAGATGACAAAACTAGAGGGGGGGCTATATACTCTTATTGGTGAGGAATATAGTTAGTGTAAGGAGCAAAAAATATCATGGGGGATGAAGATTAGTTTTGTGACAAGAGTCTTCATTCTCCTCTACTACTCCTGACGAGTGACTCTGAATCTCCAAGTAGGCTGATGGTTCAAGAGAAGTGCCTCTAGATCACTAGATAGTAGCTTTTGGGGGCTAATTGTTCCCTAGTCAGTACAAATAGAGAACGTGGTGTCATCAATGGCATCCATCCTAAACTAATGTGAATAAATTTCACTTTGCAGCTTTGGGCAATAAGCAGCAAGAATAATGTTGCCTTCGCTTTGCTAAACCCATTCAGCGAAAACCGCTTGAGTAGCTCTTGAATTGCTGTATATAAATAACTTACGTACTCAGCCCCATCAACATGCATGAAACTTTATAGACAAGCAAAAAACAATATCTCTGCCCTAAAAATCAATCTAGTAAATTGAAAAAGAGGGATGTTGAGAGCCATTACAATAGATTAGTTGTTAAGAAATGCAGATGGTTGATAGGGAAAGCTATAGATATCAATAGAGAAATCTGTGGTTAGCAGGGTAAGGCCTGTAAGAAGGACCTTTTATAAAAGATATTGGAACCAAAAGAAATCCCAGCAATGGTATAGGTCTCTCACTATAAAGGGAAAGTAAAATTGTCAATGATTCAGCAAAGGCTGAAGTGTTCAATACATATTTCTGTATTTGGAAAGAAACCTGGATGAGGCATTCACATCTTACAGTAATAATGAAATAATTTTTGTTCCAACAGCTGCTAGGAATAGATTGTTGTGCTGTCTAAGGAGCAGATCAGAAGACAGATTGTGATTCTCAATCACAATGTGACTCCCAACTTATCCCTGCTCTACGAGGGAAGTATCCTACACCAGGTCTATGCCTAGGGCAGCATACTTCCTCCAATGCACTGACATAGCTATGCCAGTCAGCTCATTTTGGAGGAAGGGGGTACAAGAGGGCGGAACAGAGGCTCTGCCCAATCTCCATCCCATCTTGCCCACTTGCAGCTCCCAGAGGCCTCTGTCCTCCCCATGCTGCTACCCATGAACTGTGCAGTTGGAGCAAGGTAATAAAGAGTGGCTTATGTCCGCTTACTCCCTTGTACAGTCACATAATGGCAGAGACTGACAGATGGTGACAAAGAAGCATATACTTACTTTGATATCTGGGGACCAAAACTCAGAACCACAACTAACAAATAATTAATACTGTGTTCATTTTATTAACATCAGCTGTGTGCTTGGTACTTTACAAAACACAGCATCCCCAGCTGAGTGGGGAGGAAAGAGACTCAAGGTAATGAAAGAGAACCTAGCAGCCATCGTGTTCTATGTAGTAATTAGAGTGGGGGGAAATCACTTTGTTTTTATCACAATTTCATCCTTATTAAAATTTCCTGACCAACGCTAGTAATATCAATCTCTCAGGATAAAATGAAAATATATTGTACAGTAGATATAGGAGCTCAGATACTGCCATGAATACACCTAGAAAGAGATTAGATGCAATCTAAGTAGGATACAGTACTGTTGAATTCACTACAATATCATATTTTTGGCTTATCCTCTTCAACTTAACTATGTCTGTGTCTCTGGTTATGAATCATTGTGATATTATGTGATGGTCTCATGTTAGTGCTACACTGTGTTGAAATATTTCAGAGTAGCAGCCGTGTTAGTCTGTATCCGCAAAAAGAACAGGAGTACTTGTGGCACCTAAGAGACTAACAAATTTATTTGAGTGTAAGCTTTCGTGGGCTATATCCAAAGAATGCATCCGAAGAAGTGGGCTGTAGCCCACGAAAGCTTATGCTCAAATAAATTTGTTAGTCTCTAAGGTGCCACTAGTACTCCTGTTCTTTTTATGTTGAAATACAAAACTTAACAAGAATTAAGTACCATCCTGAGATAACAATGAGTTAATGCAGCCATAAGTCATTTAAAGAAAAGAAAAAAATCATTTATTTCCCATAACCCAATGTAAGAGCTTGTTATAAGATGGTAATTTGTTTGTGACTGTGTCTAGCTCAAAACCAGCTAATAGGTTTTGGGTCCACTGTCTCTTCTGCTGAGGTGTTTTCAGGCTAATTTATTTGATTCTGTTTGTTGTATTCATGTGATTTTTAAGTTTGCTTTCAACCTGAGACCCTTATGACAGCCAGAGACACTGCGAACAAGAAGTATGATCAGTAAGTGATTGATTTTCCAATTAAGTCAGTCAATGCATACAAATATTACATTGAAGGGCATGGAGGAGATATTATAGGTGGGGCGAATACCACCACTTTTTATTAAGCTTGCCCAACACTTCCCATGATACGACCCTGTTCGCAAACAGCAATCCCACAATGCACTGTTCCATGCCACATATATGTAGCACGCAATTGTATTCCCAAAAGAAGGAATAGCAAAGTGAGCATTCTAGGTTAATTGTCTCTCTAGAAGCTCCAAATGACCTCTGCTTCCCAGCAAAGAGACACGTTCTGCAGGCTCCGTTTGTACCCTGGCAAGGAGCTGCACACAACAGCTTGCTCAGAAACAGGAGTGGCTTGCAGAAATGAACATCAGAAACTGCTAATGTTGAATGGCCTCACCAATTGTACAGAGCAGCTAGTTCTTCCTAATATATTTAATTGATTTGCATCCAAGCACATGCTCACTTAAAGGGTGCCAGAAAAGACATTAATAGATTAATAGTGATAATAATAAATATAGTATTCACTATTTGTTAAACATCAGCAGTGTGCTGACACAGAAGATACAGAAGAAGACCTAGGGGTTGATATCCTGGCCCCACTGAAGTAAAGGGGAGTTTTGCCTCTGGTTTCAAAGGAGTCGGGGTTTTACCTATGGTCCCTGCACTGAGTAGCTAATAGTTTACATAGACACAGCACACATCACACTGAGTTCCAGAGAGGTTTCTTTGTTTTTGTTCTCTCTGTTTAGTAGAATGGACCAGATGCTGTGCTGTTACACTAATTTAGACCTGCACACCTAGCACAAAGCTCCCCTGAAGCTGACATAACTGGGTTAAGGCGTATGCCTCACAGCATGGGGATCTGTGTGTGGTGTGGAGATGCCACGTTGGCTCCTATATCATTCACCCCCTTAGGGTTGGTGTAGAGGGTACACGGCCAGGGCATTTATATGCTCAAGTGATTCCCCAGCTGCTGTGGCAGCTGATACAGCTTACAGCACTCCTTGGGCTTGTCTAAGGCCTGGTCTACATTGTGGTGGGGGGAGAGGGGGATCGACCTAAGATACGCAACTTCAGCTACAAGAATAGCGTAGCTGAAGTCGACATATCTTTGGTTGACTTACCTCGCGTCCTCACAGCGCGGGGTTGACTGCTGACGCCCCGCGTCGACTCTGCTACCACCTCTCACCGCGGTGGAGTACAGGAGTTGACGGCAGAGCGATCGGGGATTGATTTATCGCATCTACACTAGACACAATAAATCAATCCCTGATAGATCGATCACTACCCACCGATCCAGCAGGTAGTGTAGACGTACCCTAAGTTGTGCTGAATACCCAGCCTAGGGTGTGTATACGTCCTATCTTGTCCCTTTTTAAGACCCGTCCCGGCAAAAGTGGCCATTTCTTGCTGACTTGATCAGTTGGCAAGAGCAAATGGAACAAATGGCCACTTTTGTCAAAAAAGTGGGGCGCGGAAGAATGTGCGGGGGGTGAGCGGCAATGCCAACCCCACACTGGGGTCAGCAAGGCCAGCCCCAGCCTTGCGTGGGGTGGGGGGCTTGGACCAGCCCGGGGCAGGCAGGGGGCTCGGGCAAGCGGCTTGGGCCAGGCGGTGTCCTGTTTTCCCTTTGGGAAATATGATCACCCTAACCCAGCCTAGCACTGATCAGCCCAACGTCAGGGAAATGCAAAGGTGAATTAAAGCAACCTTTGTGCCTCACCCACACCCGAGTGGTGCAGAGTGCTTTTTGGCCACTTGCTAGTTTCTGGGCCTATGCATCATTTCAGGGTTTGACAGTTAAGATCACCTTCAAAAGGGAGTTTCATGCTGGACAGTGACAAACCAGTTTGACTCTTATTTTTGAATTTTATGAAAAAATAACATCCTGTATTTAGATTGTAAGGCCTCTGGGACAGGAGCGGTGTGTTTGTTGTGATTGTCCAGTTCACAGCACAATAGGTCTGCGGCTGCTACGTTACACTGCAGTACAAGTAAGTAAGGATACAATTGAACCGGTGAATATGAACCCCTGGAAGATAGATACCTATACTCACTGCACTCATAAAGAGAGGTTGTGAAGAAACGTGCAATTTACCCTCTAAAACAAACTGACATGCGACATGCTATACAAGGTCTAGAACCAATAATACAGTTTTATGGAGAGATGTTCCTCAGTATAAAAAACTTTGTTTTGCTTCTGGCAGTAAACAATCGAAATAAGCATCTTTTGATGTAGCCCAGGGTGAATGCAACCTGTTTTATTTGCTGCTTGAGAAGAAATCAACCAACCAACCATTGTAGATACAAAGCCTGCATTCTAAAGCAACTGATTCTATTACTTGTTAGATAATCAGAATAGAATGACAACATTTATGGTATGTACAAAGTCTTAAGCATAATCCTCGCCTAGGGAGGTGTTCAAATTGCAAATGCAGTACTTCATAAAATAAACATATGCATGTGGTCAGCATCTCGGTGGCTGTTAGTTCTGCATCTGATATCAGTGTTTAATTTGGTGGTGTATAAAAGCTAACTCCTTAGTTGTAAAGAGGCTGGTTGCAATGCCAAGTACTTCCACACTGGCATTTAATTTGAGAAAACATTATAATTCTAGTCACCACCACAGTAACAAATATTAAGGGAAGAGAAGATTGGTGTAGCTCCTGGTAAGAAACACTGAAAGATTTTTGAGAATTTTTGAGAAGTCGTCTGCTTCAGAGATAAAATGTGCTGTTTATTATGTATTTTGATGTGCTGAATTCAAATATGACAATTAAAACAACCGATTGGCTACTGTTTCTAAGATATTTAAGTTTTTACATTTTATGTCTATGTATATTGTGTAGATAGTACAGTTTTAATCATAAATTGTAAACCTAGGTCTTTTCATGTGTTTATGGTTGCTTTACATGATAATATTTCACCTGTTCTGTTTATGTAACACTTTAAAAGTCAGCAAAAGGGTTATATAAATAAAATTTATTATGAAACAAAAGGCAAAAAACTATTATGTACATAGTTTAGTCCTATTCAGTGTCTACTCGGCGCTTCTTGGCTTGTCTCTTGTATTCATTAAATGGAGCATCTCTTGTCACTGTCCAGCAATAGTCTGCAAGCATTGATGGGCTCCATTTGCCCTGATAGCGTTTCTCCATTGTTGCAATGTCCTGGTGAAATCCCTCGCCGTGCTCGTCGCTCACTACTCCGCAGTTCGGTGGAAAAAAATCTAGATGAGAGTGCAAAAAATGTATCTTTAGTGACATGTTGCAACCAAGGCTTTTGTATGCCTTGAGGAGGTTTTCCACCAACAACCTGTAGTTGTCTGCCTTGTTGTTTCTGAGAAAATGTATTGCCACTAACTGGAAGGCTTTCCATGCCGTCTTTTCCTTGCCACGCAGTGCATGATAAAATGCATCATCTCGAAGAAGTTCACAAATCTGAGGACCAACAAAGACACCTTCCTTTATCTTAGCTTCACTTAACCTTGGAAATTTTCCACGGAGGTACTTGAAAGCTGCTTGTGTTTTGTCAATGGCCTTGACAAAGTTCTTCATCAGACCCAGCTTGATGTGTAAGGGCGGTAACAAAATCTTCCTTGATTCAACAAGTGGTGGATACTGAACACTTTTCCTCCCAGGCTCCAATGACTGTCGGAGTGGCCAATCTTTCTTGATGTAGTGGGAATCTCTTGCTTGACTATCCCATTCGCAGAGAAAACAGCAGTACTTTGTGTATCTAGTCTGCAGACCAAGCAAGAGCGCAACAACCTTCAAATCGCCACAAAGCTGCCACTGATGTTGGCCATAGTTTATGTACCTCAAAAGTTGTTTCATGTTGTCATAGGTTTCCTTCATATGGACTGCATGACCAACTGGAATTGATGGCAAAACATTGCCGTTATGCAGTAAAACAGCTTTAAGACTCATCTTCGATGAATCAATGAACAGTCTCCACTCATCTGGATCGTGAACGATGTTGAGGGCTGCCATCACACCATCGATGTTGTTGCAGGCTACAAGATCACCTTCCATGAAGAAGAATGGGACAAGATCTTTTTGACTGTCACGGAACATGGAAACCCTAACATCACCTGCCAGGAGATTCCACTGCTGTAGTCTGGAGCCCAACAGCTCTGCCTTACTCTTGGGTAGTTCCAAATCCCTGACAAGGTCATTCAGTTCACCTTGTGTTATAAGGTGTGGTTCAGAGGAGGAGGATGGGAGAAAATGTGGGTCCTGTGACATTGATGGTTCAGGACCAGAAATTTCATCCTCTTCCTCGTCTGACTCAAGTGAGAATGATTCTGGTGCATCAGGAACTGGCAGTCCTTCTCCGTGGGGTACTGAGCGTATAGCTGATGGAATGTTTGGATAATGCACAGTTCACTTTTTCTTCTTTGACACACCTTTCCCAACTGGAGACACCATGCAGAAGTAACAATTGCTGGTATGATCTGTTGGCTCTCTCCAAATCATTGGCACTGCAAAAGGCATAGATTTTCTTTTCCTGTTCAACCACTGGCAAAGATTTGTTGCACAAGTGTTGCAGCATATGTGTGGGGCCCACCTCTTGTCCTAATCTCCAATTTTGCAGCCAAAAGAAAGGTGATAGGCTTTCTTAACCATAGTGGTTATACTGCGCTTTTGTGATGCAAAAGTCATTTCACCACAAACATAGCAGAAGTTATCTGCACTGCTCACACCAGTACGAGGCATCTCTGCTCACTTTGGCTAAACAGAAATGTGTCCCTTTGCAAAATCAAACACTGACAAATAAGAGAGCACGACACTGTATGATTTCTAGAGTTGATATAGGGCAATTTGTTCAGCAGAGTGATGAAAGCTTTGTTATGATTGCATCATCCATGACTTCTAGGAATAACATGATGCAATTCATATCATGTATGACGCAATACCAGTTTCAGATTGCATCATTCATTGTTTTGCCTAAAAACAAGTACTGTCCAAACCCAGTCATAGATTTATTCATAGATCCAGTCAAAGATGTATTTTAGTCCTTTCTGGTTTAAATTGAGATCTCTTCCCTTTATAATTCACTTATGATAGAGGTCTATAAAATCATGACTGGTGTGGAGAAAGTAAATAAGGAAGTGTTATTTACTCCTTCTCATAACAGAAGAACTAGGGGAAATTAATAGCCAGCAGGTTTAAAACAAACAAAAGGAAGTATTTTTTCACACAACACACAGTCAACTTGTGGAACTCTTTGCCAGAGGATGTTGTAATGGCCAAGACTATAACAGGGTCCAAAAAGAACTAGGTAAATTCAGGGAGGATAAGTCCATGAATGGCTATTAGCCAGGATGGGCAGGGATTCATAGATTCATAGATTCAAGGACTGGAAGCGACCTCGAGAGGTCATCGAGTCCAGTCCCCTGCCCGCATGGCAGGACCAAATACTGTCTAGACCATATCTGATAGACATTTATCTAACCTACTCTTAAATATCTCCAGAGATGGAGATTCCACAACCTCCCTAGGCTATTTATTTCAGTGTTTAACCACCCTGACAGTTAGGAACTTTTTCCTAATGTCCAACCTAGACCTCCCTTGCTGCAGTTTAAGCCCATTGCTTCTTGTTCTATCCTTAGAGGCTAAGGTGAACAAGTTTTCTCCCTCCTCCTTATGACACCCTTTTAGATACCTGAAAAATGTTGTCCCTAGCCTCTGTTTGCCAGAAGCTGGGAATGGGCAAGAGGGGATGGATCACTTGATGATTGCCTGTTCTGTTCATTCCCTCTGAAGCACCTGGCACTGGCCATTGTTGGAAGACAGAATACTGGTCTAGATGGACCTTTGGTCTAACCAAGTATGGCCGTTCTTTTGTTCTCATTCCATAATTTTGCACAGACTCATTTTACCTCATTTGTGTGCCTATATATCTAAACCCCTAATTAAAACCTTCTCATGCATATATCTAATTAATACATTTTTGCTTATCCTGCTAAAACTTCTTTTTTTCCCCTTATTTTCTGTCTACTTCTGTCAACCCTGATGGTTTCTTCCAGTTGTTTGTTCTTCTTGTTTGTCTGTTTTTGAAGCCTTGAGGTTTTTTTTTTAATTGTTACCTTGCCTTGTTAGGGAAGGGGGGAAGGAGAGATGGTGCCAACAATTATCTCTTGATACTGTGCTTCACTCTGCTCTTTGCATAGACTGAGGGCTTTACAGATAAGGTACACAACTCTTACATAACTCTGAAGCTATTACAACTAAGTTCTGAAATGCTGCATCAGCAGAGATGCATCCAAAAAGCAAAAATTCCTTATCTTATAATAAATACTTTCTAACATTATTTAAAATTATATATATATTTGACTAACACACAATTCATTAATTTTCTATCTGCCCTTTGCAGAAATTTACATTATGGAGGGTTAATAACTACATGAGAGCAACCTAAATCCAGTCTGTTCTAGATAGTTAGATTATGATAATGAGGAATGAAGACTGTGTTCTCACAGCTTCTAGCTGGAGTTGTAATATCTGTAGTGGACAAAATAAAGATTGACAGAGGATGTCTCAGCATGGAAGCCTATGCAATTATAATGTGAGTAAAAGCTGTAAATAAAAGCATTAAAAACTACTTAATGGATTTTCATCTTTTATATTGTAGCTCAGTGTGAAATATGTTGCTGAAAATTAGTTTGTGAAATGCTGGCTTCAAAAACAGAAGTTGTGAACAGAAGATATATATAATGTACTCCTAGTTAAACCTACTTTAAGGTTGCAAAGTCAAGCACTCAAATGTAACAAAATGCCAGAACTAAGGTTGCCCATACACCATTAATTTGCCCCCTTGCACATTATGATAGTCTTTAAACAGATCACACACTATTTTTTCAGTTCTATTCGTCCCACTCTGGACCTATCTGTGCCATTCCGTACCTTGGGGAAACACCTTGTAACCCCCATATTCCTCATTTTTATCCAATAGTGATCTTACATATAAGCATGCCTTTTAAGGTATCAGGGGAAAGGTTATGATCTTCTGAAAGTCATTGTTCTTTCCATATATGTATGTCATTAATGCATATGAAATTATGACAATTGTGTTGTATGATTGTCACTAAAACATGCTGTAAGTTGGGGAATCAGCCAGATATTAACTCCCCAGAGGCAACAGCAAGGAAAGTAACCAACACTTGGGTGGGGTATCAATCAACCCATCAATAACCATTGTCCAGCAAGGGAGCTATAGTGCAATGACTCATCTGCATGAGGTCACACCAGGAGAATTGGGGGAGGGATAGCTCAGTGGTTTGAGCATTGGCCTGCTAAACCCAGGGTTGTGACTTCAATCCTTGAGGGGGTCATCTAGAGAACTGGGGTAAAAATCTGTCTGGAGATGAGCCCTGCTTTGAGCAGGGGGTTGGACTAGATGACCTCCTGAGGTCCCTTCCAACCCTGATATTCTATGAATTGCTCAACCTTGCCTGGAGATTCAGCTATACCCGCCCCCCCCCCCCCCAGACATGCCTTGACTTGTGCTCCCCAAGCACATGGGACTGAGGTTATAAAACACAGCAGCCACACATGGGGCCTTTCTCCTGCCCTCACCTATGCTGCAAGCAATAAAGACACTGAGAAGAAGACTCCAACTGAGGGTACTGGCCCAGATTTAAGGAACAAACCTGTATATTAAGGACTGAAATATCCAGTGGGGTGAGAAAAAACTGCTTAATCTAGAGGTTGCCCAGTCAAATAGAGGTTAGACTGCATGCTTACATTTTATTTTCTTTTGGTAACTAACTCTGACTTTTTGCCTCACACTTACTGTCACTTAAAATCTACCTTTTATAGTCAATACATTTGTTTTACTGTTTATCTTTACCAGTGAGTTTGTATGAACTGTGTGGCAAACCTGCTTAGGTTTTTTAAAGGCTGGTGTATATCCACTTTCTATTGAAGAAGTGGTGAACCAATTAATAAATCTGCACTGCCCATCTTGAGCAGTGCAAGATAGTATATTCCTGAGATTCAGTGCTGGGAGCTGGGTGGATTTGGCTCTGGTGCATTTCTCTGTGTGATTCATGAGTGGCTCTGGGAGCATTCATGCAATCTAGCTGGGTGTGGGGTCTCCACATGCGGTTGTACTGAGTGATAACAGCACCTGGAGGGGTTTGCTGCTGGTCACTAGCAAGGCATTGTGAGAGACAACCCAGGCTGGGAGAGAGTTAAGGGGGCACAATAGTCCCACAGCCCCACACTGCACCCTGGAGATCTCATCCCCGTCATCTCCTGCACCACAGTCCCAAGTTACAGTCTCTTCTCCATGGCTCCTTAACTAGCTGGTCCCAATCTCCCCACCTGGCTCCTCATTTGATCTTAATCCTTATTCTGAGATTTAAAGTGGAATTTACGTGATGCAAAGACATTATATTCATAATCTACACAGGAGTGAATGTCACTTACTATTACTTGACATCTTGCCTTGGTAATTGTCTTATGCAAATTACCACCCCCAATGACAGCAACAGCTATGTAAATAAAGTAACATGAATTGCTGCTTGAGAGTAGTGATCATTCTTCTACCAACAGTCAGATAGTTGGTTTATATCTCCCTTTTTAGGAGACGCTCTTCTTTTTTTAGCCAAATAGTGCAGTCCTGGGAGATATGCTTTAGTCAAACACAATATTAGACTCAATGAAGAGGTAACTGGGTGAAATTCTGTGGTTTATATTATACAGGAGTTCAGAGTAGATAAGGTAAAGGTCCTTTCTGCCCTGAGAATTTCTCATTCTATGAAAAACCTTCACCCCTCCTATTTAAGGCTGGAAATGTCCAAAGGACCTATGGGAGTTAGGCACCCATCCAAGCGTGTCAGTTGCTTGACATTGAATAGGAGTTGGTTTCCTATTAGCTCCTTTGAAGAGCCCGCCTAAAAAAGATCCTTTACAATAAATAATTGTATTCGTGCATATCGCACTTTCTTTCCAAAGTATGTCAATGACCTTTATCTATTAGACCTTATAGTTATGTAACACAACAAAGTCTTGATCCTGTGAGGTGCTAAGTAGTTCCAGAGCAGTGCTAAATAGCCTGAGCGCTCACTGAAAATCAGTTCACAGACTTCAGAGTATAATTATGTGTGAGACACTTGCTAATACCAAAAAAAACCCTTTGTTTTCCTAATAACTTCCAAAGACCTAGAACAAAACAAATCATAACTTTGATTTTGGTATTCTAGCATGTCCGGTGTATACAACAAACTAAAGAGGCTACTTTGCTCAAGATCATGCAAATACTTACAGAGGAATCCTCAAATTACGGAACTGACCTATGGAGGCATTATTACTGTGTGTTTGCTGTCGATATGGCCCTCATGCAGTACTTGTTGTTCCTCCTATGGAAGGCTCATTAACCGTACATTACTTCACCCAACATAAGTTCGAGACATTCAGCTCTGCTACATTTTTATTCTTAGGTGATTAAACTTGCATAAATGAACCCTGGAGACTTCTTCAATAACATCCATAATCCTTTCCAGGGCTGTCTCAGCCCCCTTTTAAGCAGCATTCTCCATTAAAATCCATGGATAGTGCTGCTTAACAATCAGTATTATGAGATTGCCAAATGTCTCACTAATTCTTAGTTTATAGGTGAGGCATTGTTTTCTTTTGCTGTGTGCCCATAGGTCAAAATCCAGGCCTTTCTTCAAAAGTTCCTGTAAATAATGGGTTTCAAATGAAATAGCTGAAGCAGGGTTACATACTGCTGACACATTCTACATATATGTCAGGCAGCTGATCCTGAAAACCCTAATTCATGTACACATAGAAGTCAATGAGACTACTTGATCATGCAAGGCATATATGTATGGGGGGAGGTTGTGAAAACAGAGCCCCTACTTATGTGGGGAAAATGGTTACTCTTCTGCTTATGTTTTCTTTCTTTGTGGGGTGGGGGTGTGGAGAAATGCAAAGACCAGCTATAGTGCTGTGTAACCCCTGAACCTAACCAACTCATTCATTGGCTTTCATAAATTGTAAAATAAAAGACAGCACCAATGGTTAAATTTTCTTAAAAGTTAAGAAAGAGAAGATTTTGCATTTAATTAGCAAAAGTATTGAAATCAAGCTGACCCACCCTAAGAAATAGAGGTCAGACTGTGTAGGATGTAAGTCATATGAGACCTTCACCTACAGTATTTTGTTTGATAAAAATCCATATTTGTGACGTTATTTACAGTTCAGTGCTGTGAAATCAATTACTGAGATGCATTGCAATTAAAACAGGTTAACACTCAATCTAAGGCATTAAACCCATAACGTATAATTTCAGAGTACTAATCATTGTAATGCTAATGGCTATTTGACATCTGTTCAATGAAATTGTGCAATTCTTTTTGGTATCAATTTACTCAGTAATCTTTTTTTTTCTAGTTCACAAAGAGTAGTGCTTCTGATCACAGTAGAGTGAAGCCTGGACAATAATAATGGAGTTTATTTTAGTTCATTCTTAATCGTGCTGCTTCCTGTGTTTGCTGATCAAATTTGCCATGGATATAACTAACTCCTTTAAGACTAAGAGAAGATACATTTTTATTAAGTGCTTCTGTTCTTGCCAGTGACCTGGGTTCTATTCTGGCCCTGCCATTGACCTGCTACGTGACTGTGGGCAAGTCACTTCACCACTCGGTGCCATCTTTACTCTGCTTTGACTCCCAGGGTGTTCAATGAAGACATGCTGTCTTGTACCTTGTGACTTTGATTTTTACACAACATTAAGAATATGAGGAAACCAAATACACACACACTACTGCTTTGTTAAGGTCTGGTGGTTTTTGAGTAGTGTAGGGGTACAACGTCAATCAAATGTTGACCCCATCCAGAGCCCTAAGACCATACCCACCTGTCACCATAAATCCCTCTCCTGGGTACTACTTCTGGGGCTGAGATTGACATGTGACCAGCAGCAAGGACTGGAATGTGACCCCCTCTAAGAACCCTCCCACCTCCCCCTGCTGACCTATACCAATTGGAGTGGGCTTCAGCACTATAGGCACTCCTGGAAAAGAAATGTGTAACAATTAACATAGATATAGCATGAGAGTCTAGGCCAGAATCCCGATCTCTGGAGTTTAATTGTTGCCCAGTCAGCATCACCACCCACAAGCCCCATCACTGTGTGGAAGAGGCCATCTTGTTTCACAAATGTATTTTTTAGAAATTGTGGAAACGCTGAGAGGAAACATGGTCTCCTTCTTTAACCGCTTGAAAACCACAAAATGTATTGTAGTGGCGAGGGAGCTTGGTCACCTGCAAGGAAAGCTCTACATCAGTGACAGTTCTGGGGAGGAGGAAGGAGCTGCTGAAGAAAGCCCCTTCGCCCATCTGTTAGTGGATATGCCATAACCTGACTCCAAGACCCAAGCACTCGGGAGGCAACCTGATGAACATGATAGCCACCTGGCATTTGCCCCCATGGAGGAAGGTGACCACAGCTCGTCGGAGTCACCGGTGGACAAGGTGAACAGAGAAGACGTTGCCTGAGTAAACGAACTATAAAAAGTAGTGGTCAAGGATGGGTGTAGGAACTAGGAACTGACTGGGCTAGGAACTGACCAGAGTTTGCATAAATCTGAAAATCTCTCAACAGCTGCATGCCTTTGTCCAGGGTTTCTGGGTCTTCTAGAACATTGCATCAAAGAGCAAAGACAAAGATGACTCAGGCTCAACTTGTTTTTGTTCAACACCTAGACCAGTGGTTCTCAAACTTTTGTACTGGTGACCCCTTTCACATAGCAAGCCTCTGAGTGTGACTCCCCTTATAAATTAAAAACACTTTTAAATATATTTAACACCATTATAAATGCTGGAGGCAAAGCAGGGTTTGGGGTGGAGGCTGACAACTCGCAACCCCCTGAGGGGTCCTGACCCCCAGTTTGAGAACCCCTGACCTAGACAAACTGTTCAAGAGGACACCGAGTGTGAAGAGTGTGATAGCTATGTGGATTTAAGAATGGCCCTCGGCATAGAACTAACTAAGCCTGTGGCACATCATGAGCATAAATGAGTTATGTGGTCTATTGCATGCATTTCTGTGTATCCTATCCTTAATCATTGTCTTGGGGAGAAGATTTTTGAAAATTCTGAGGGCTATCTAGTCTGAGGCCACTGGCATTATGACTTTGTGAATTGGACTTCAGAAGATATAAACTGCCAGCTCTGGGCCCTGTGTGCTAACCTGCCTTTGGAAAGCTTATTAAACATTGTTATTGCCATAGGCTATGCAATTCAATGTCTGTGCTTAGCCCAAGAAAACTTAAAACAAGGGGGGAGACCTTGGTAAATGCTGTGCAAAGCACTAGAGACCCTAACAGTGTTTTAAACAAAATTGCTAAACCGAAGGATACCCATTTAATGCATTATATTGACTCTCTGATCCACACAAAAGTTACAGGACCCAGCTTAGGAAAAAAAAAATTTGTAAGAAATCTAAAAGGATTAGTTAGAGAATGGAGAGGGGCCAAATTTGATATAAAATATAATAAAACTTGGTATCTGTAAATAAAAATATCTACTGTAAAGATCTTTGTTTCTGTTACAAAGTCTATGTGACTCTTAAATAAGATTCATTTTTTTATTCAAGGAGATGTAAGTCTTTTAAATAAAAATAGTTTGTGGGAACCTTGCTATTGTGTCTTTAAGAAGAGAGACCTATTTACAGCAAAAAGCTGAATGCATTTAGTACAGTGGTGGGCAACGGCGAACCGCGGCCACTGTGAGCTGTGGGCTGCCGTGCCTGCAGAAGGTTAATGTAAACAAACTGTCTCACGGCCCGCCAGCAGATTACCCTGACGGGCCACGTGTGACCCGCGGGCTGCAGATTGCCCACCACTGATGTAGTAGAATCCAGGGGAAATAAAACAAAAACATTGTTCAAAATAAAGCCAAAAGCTCCTATATTCTTTATAGACCATGGATGTTTGAGACATGTGCTTGAGTACAATAGAGCTGACTCAACCCCACTGAACTATATTGGATTAAACATAAAAAAAAAAATGAAAAATGGGGTTGTGTGGAATGGTTGACATCACATGTAATCGCACACCGATGTTTTCTTAATTTTCCATCAAAGCTTGAGATTTTAAACCTGGTTGAGATTGGAAAAATTATCAATAATTAGGTTTGATGGTTCACCAACAGAAAGGTGGGTAGTGAGCTATGATTAATAATAAATTAAATAAAACCTTAGCAGTTTGTAGAATGCTATGGGGCAGCCTTTCTAGACACTCAGTCATTAAAAGTTTAAAGATATATTTTCAAAAATAAACAATGGTCTAACCCAAAACTGAAACATTGCAAGGGTTCACAAACCTCCACCATATTTATGAAATTATGTTGTAAGAACAATCAAACATTTAAAAGCTATGGGTATTTGTGTGGTGTTTACTATGGTGATACTAAGTCCACTTTTATTTAAAAACAACCCAAAACTTTAAGCACAAAAGAAACATGTTTAAAATGAAAACAATTAAGACCTTCATTGGCATCTGCAAGTCCCTCAGTCAGGAGAGGGTATATTAATATTAAAAGTTTGTTGTGTATGATGATTTACTGCTTAAGACTGTAAGAAGGCTCTGCAGTGCTCTGTTTTTAATTGTAACGGAGCATTTATATATATAAATATATATAAAACTAAAACATATATATTAATTTATATCTATATATTTATGTATATAAAACTAAAAATTAGCAAACAGAAGCCTGTTGTGTATACAATTTAATTTGCACCCACAGCTCACAAAAGGGAATGTTTGAAGAGGAGTACATAAATTCCTTACATATCTATTGATTAAGAGCTGCAGTGATCAAATGAACCTGCTAACTACTGACATTGAGGGCCCTTTGAAACAAGAGGTAGCTTGGTATAAAAACCTAAGCTTTATTGGAGACTGTCTTTTTACAATGGAAACCATTTTGAACAGAATAGCTGCTGCTGGACTACAAGATGAGGTATGTTTCTTGTTTTATAACTGTGAAAATATATTATACATTTTTACTCTTTGTACTAATAGCGGTACATGTCTTTATTGAAGTGTGGTCTGTTTAGTATGGAAACAGCAGTTTCAAGCTGTATTTTACCAGGATAAGGTAAAACCCCATTTTAACTATAGTTGTGTTTAATAGCAGGGTTTTAAAAAAACAGTATTAAATAGATTGTATAGGGGTTGGGGGAGGGTGTTGTGCACTTGGGGAATAATACTAACCAAAATTTTGCTCGGTCTTTAACGAGAAGGTCAAAACACTTGGTGGGGGAAAATCAGAATAATCATAATCCAGCACCCCTGTTCATGGGTGCTGGAACTAGGGGTGCTGCCTGACCCCCTGGCTTGAAGTGGTTTCCATCATATACAGGGTTTACAGTTTGGTTCAATGGCTCTCAGTATCCCCACTATACAAGTTTTTGATGCTTTTTTTGTGTGTGATTTAGGGGCATATGCCATGTCTCTTATTTTTATCCTATGGGAAAATGTTTGTGTGTCTTATGAGGAGTGTATATGTGTGTGTGGTTTTTGAAAGTATTTTGTTGCAAACTGTTTGGTTTTGGGTGTTTAAAACACCAGGGGCTTTACTCTGTGCAAAATGTGTTTTTTGTGTGTGTTTTCAGCAAGTCTAGAAGTGCCTGAGATTTTGGTTTTTATTTTTTACAAAATGCATCGCCATCCGCTCCTTTTGCACTAAGCTGTTAGAATGCAGTTTTTAAGATCTGGTCAAAAGGTAGCACCTTGCTATGGTGATATAAGAAAAACATTCAGTGATAGCTGCAGGTGACAGAGTGCGGGGGGGTCTTATAATTGTCTAGTGTGAAACACTATGTCAGTGGCATTTTTGTTTTAAAAATTAATAACGCTTCTAGGAAAAACACACTATATGGTGGGTGTCCATATGAGTCAGAAAACTCCGTGGTCATGCTCTGTCAGGCACAAGGCAAGCCAGTGTTCCTCTGGCTGGTTCCGTGGATGCGTATTGACCATCAAACCTAGGGGTCTCTGAGACAGCCTGCCACCTGGAAATCAGTCACAAAGGTACACATCTAAGAAATTCTCTTTTGTGAAAGGGTCCACTGATAAAACACACACTAGCTGTACAGTGTCCATATTCACATGTAGTCAAACAGAACATTTTCCCTCTGATTTAACTCTGACATTGTCAAAAACCCCATACACAAACATGTTGATGGTGTCTTTCAAAGCCTTTGCAAAAGGTATTTCTGCTCTCAGGTTCCCTGTTTTAATCAGGAAATAGTGATTGGCGCATTCTTGGTCGGGAGACATGTCAAAAGCAAACAAGGTGTAACCCATCACAAATGATCAACGGAGAACAATCGTTCATGCATTTACCAGCCTTCTGCACCAAATTCATACACACTCACATGCAGTTTCCAGCCTCAAAATCTGGTTGCAGTGAATTAGCTGGTATCTGCTCACCATCCACATATAAGGCCACAAAATTAATATTGTAATGTTTAAAGTGAAAGGGGTTTACAGTGTAATTTCCACTACAGGCAATATTATCCCCAAACCCAAGGACAAGCATTTTGGGGAGTTGCCCCAAGAACAGATTCTCCGCGGAAATGCTAAACACTTACATTTCCACATGGTTCACAGGGGTATATAGCGTTAGCAGTAAGCAAGGCCTCTGAGTACCAGCCATACTTCCTTTACAAAAAGAAACATTGATATAACTGATAGCTTAAAGCCATGGTTGCATCACCCATTAAGCAGGAAGTGTCTTTACTGCATGTCAGTTTAATTTTCACATCCACACCATTTTCTTGAAAAAATAGGTTGCTGTGTAGATGACCCAACAGCTCTATCTTCCTGCTCTGGATCATCAGGTTTGCCCCCCTCACAAACCCATCCAGCTCCATGGCTTCGTGTTGTCCAGGAGAGTCTTGGTGAAACAGGCGGGTGGAAAATTGCGTGGCAAGAGTGGTGTCACTGTAACTGGGGGCACTAGCTCTATAAAGGCCCTGTAAGGGTAACAATTGTTGCTTTGACTTATGAGGCAGTTTCCCAATGTGACGTCCTAATGACTGAAAATAGAGGCCACAGGATAATTCACCAGACCCATCTAGCCCCCACCCCCCGTTGAAGGCCGTTCCATCTTCTTTTACAATCTTGCAACAAATGTACAGTAGTGTGTTGTTTAAATCCATATAATCTATGCCATTCCCTGCTATAAAATATCAAGGAGGTCATCCTCCATAATGGCTAATAGAGGCAGTATCTCGATGTAGATGGTTTTCTTGATGCTGGTCTGTGTAGGGGCTATTTGGAACAAGTCTAATTTAGACTTGATTAATTCTTCAGAGCTGCAGTGAATAACCGCCACATTGACTGAAATATCTTTTACCAGGTGGTGAGTGTGTCCTATTTGTCTCAGACTTCCTCTTGGTCTTCTACTCATGGCTGGTCCTGTGTGTCAAAGCCCATCTTTTAAAGGATTCTGGGGGACCTGTGCATTGCAGATATGATGAATTTCTTTTTCTTAAGCTTCCTACTTTTAATATACATCAGCCTTGATCCCTCCTATGTAGCCAGGTTATTCACCTTCTCCAGCTTGGGCATGGCCAACCATGTCTCTGGATATGTTTTAAGTGGATGTTTTTATGTGGGGTGTAATAATTTCTAGCCCCTTCCTCAAAAGTGATATGGCTTTTCAAAAGAGGCTATGGAATATTCTGCCCATGCCAGCTCCATATATCATGGAGGCCCCATGATATCCAGGAGAGGCATATCCAGCCTAGGCTTTGTAATAGTTTCTGTAGACACTGAGGTCCCCATAACTTTTTAGTGTCATCATAACATGTTGCTTTTTAAAAAACCCTGCTCTCTCTAGCAGTGCAGGTGGTGTGTCTGTTCTGGTCTGTCCTTATTTCAGTGGTGATGGTGTTGATTGTAGTGTTTACTGACAGGGTGCTAATGCAGTTTATCATATGTGATGGTGACAAACTTGTTCCTTCCTCAGATGAAGATGCAGCATAACAGGGTATAGAAAAGTCCTTCACAAACTGATGTGTGCTAAGAAGAGAATTTTTTGACACTGTGAATGGGGCCCCAACCCAATATATTTGCTTGCTCATCTCTGGTAGAAAATGCATAAGGAACATCAGAGATTTTAATTCTAACTTTTCTACCCACAATGTTGTATTTCATGATCATCACAGGCAGTCCTGGATGACTAGCCACAGTGTTGTTCATATGATTCAGTAATTTGTTCCAGCTGTGCAGGTATTGTATTTTCACTTATCCTGCATCCCAGGACTCCGAGAGATCTGAGGGCTTAGCTAGCTGTATTGCAAAGTTGGGGCTGGTGTTTTGGGGGAAAATCCCAGAGCTGGCATTGCAGGGCAAAGTGATGTAAAAACCACTATCTCTCATTTTTATAGTAATTGTTTTCTTTCATGTCTAAATGTCAGAGTTGAGAAGCCTCCACCCAGTTGTTAAACATGTCAAGCCACCTCATTACACCAGTAACTGCTTTTTTCTCCTCTTTTCTTTCTGAGCTAGAATATTTTCAGATCTGTAAATCCTGTCCTGTTTGGGGTTAACTTTTTGGAATACTTTGGGGTAAAAAGACCCAGTAAATCTCTTAACTTGTATATTGAGGGATAGCTCAGTGGTTTGAGCATTGGCCTGCTAAACCCAGGGTTGTGAGTTTAATACTTGAGGGGGCCATTTAGGGATCTGGGGCAATATCAGTACTTGGTCCTGCTAGTGAAGGCAGGGGGCTGGACTTGATGACCTTTCAAGGTCCCTTCCAGTTCTAGGAGATAGGATATCTCCATTAATTTAATTAAAAAGAAATTACATGGGTAAGGCATCCTCCACTATGTATAGCTTAATGGTAAATGTTTGCTCACAACCTTTTTCAAATGCTCAAAAATTTTAGATACACTCATGGGGTCACCTTTTCTAAAAGAGACAACAGTGATTTTATTTTAAAACTGTCTCCATATACCGTTATCCATACCTTCAGAGAATTTGAGTGGCTAAGATCAATGGGTCTGGCATGTATAGCTGTGTGAAAACGTTGGTTGTAACTCTCCGTAAACTCAGGTAACATGTGAATGTAGTGAAAAGTGTGGTGGGATGTAAAATATTTCCACACCTTAAATTTTAAAGTTCTGTTAAAGCTGGGGCTGTGACTTCATTATTAGTAACAAAATGGTGAACATCATGTCACTTTAACAGTTTGCTTAAAGATTTGTTTAAAAATTCTTTTCCCAGTTGGGTTTGTAATTTTTGAGTACACAACCTTTGCTGAAAATAGTTTTAAAAACCGTGGATACTTCACCACCTGTCTTGTCTTGCCCATCCAGGAATATTTAGATAAAATGTCTGTTGCTGTTGAGATGTATTAAAACAGCTGTTGTGTTTGGAGAACTGCTGTGTATCTACCAAATCTACCTGCCATTGTGCATCCGCATCTGAAAGGACAGTCTTGTTTCTTTTAAAACTTATTTGAGCCGGTTTGTGTAAAATGTATATATCTTGGCCTGAAAGCCAAGCTATTACCTATCTTCTGTTCAAAGTTTTAATATGCTTCTTGGCTGCTTGAGAAAAGTGTTCACCTCTCCAAAGCACGCATCTTCTCCCTCCTTCCCCTTCTCAGAACTGTCACTGATGTAGCGCTTTCTTCTCAGGTGACCAAGCATCATCAGAGCTACAAGGAATCTTTTAGTTCTCCTGGGGGTGGTGAAGGAGACCAAGTTTTCTTTCAGCATTTCCACAATTTCTAAAAAAACATGCTCTTGAAACAAGATTCCATCTTCCACACAGCATTCGGGCTTCTGGGTGTGGTGCTGCCAATGGGCCAATTGTTGAACTCCAGAGATTGGGAGTTCCTGCCTAGACCCTTGTGTACCAATCAAAATAAGTATAGCACATTTCCCTTCAAGAAGGGCCTCCAGGGGTGAAACCCACTGTTATTGGTGGAGTGTGGTGGAGGAGTTCATAGAGGGGTCACATGACCCTTTTTTGGACAGGTCTCCCTACCCCAGAACTTGCCCTCATTTATCAAACCCACTCTTGGAACATCCTATGGGGATGAAATCCACTCTAATTGGTAGAGTGTGGTGGAGAGAGTTTTAGAGGGGTCACATGCCACCATTTGTTTCCAGCCACATGTCACTCTTGACCTCGAAGTAATACCTCAGGGGGACGGACATATGGTGACAAGTGGGCAGGGCCGGCAAGATCAACATTTGATTGACATTGTACCTCTTGACTACTCTGTTGCAATACAACATAGGGAGACCCACTAGAGAGCTGACAAACTACTTAGAGATACTATCTTGCACTCTATCTGGTCCCCTGCTTGAATGAGTATTCTAAAGTTTGTGGCACTAGATGAACTGCTCTGTATGAATCTTCATTTGCAAGAGCTGTGCTGTTAGAGGAATGGCTGTAGATGTCAATATGAATTGGGATGAAGATCCATTTACTTTATTCTGATTTTGTTTTCTTGTCTTTTGGAATAGGCTATTAGATCCCAGTGGAAACCAGAAGGGGCAAACTCAACACCCTTGAAGATAATAATGCTATGCTGGGGGCTGCCATTTGAGGGGCATTTCAGTGCGAAGACTTTTTCAGAGGTGCTGGCTGAAGTGAAAGGGAACTGCAGATGTTCAGCACCTCTGCACATCAGGCCCTCAATGGGTAGAGGGCGGTTTCCTAATAATCAGCCCCCTTCGAGGAGTGTCAAATTTAAATACCAGGAAACTGAGGCCCCTCCAAATCACTAGTCACGTTAAAAAATGTAGGCCTCCAAGAAAACAATATGATACTGCCTACCCAGGTACTTAGTTAGATACACTTATGAAACTTACTTTTTTTTATCAAAGGTGAAAAATGAATCATCTGCTTCTTTGTCACTTTATAACTGGCCCTGGGGATTCCTGTTTTAAGGATGGATGCCTCTTTGTTTTTGCAATAGGATACCACGTTGTCCTTAAGAGATAACAAGCTAAGATAAAGAGTTATTATTGAATTTCTTTGTCAGACTTCTCAAATACTTCTGTGCAAATTGCAAATTAAACCTGTTCACTTCCATGGTCTTTCTGCCTCCTTCCCCTGGGGTCACTATTACACAGGAATACAAAATAGCTCTTTTGATTTGTCTTGTATATTCTCCACTCCTGAATATAGCTATATGAAAGTTTTGCTACAAAAACAAAAATTGGCTCAGGTTTGCCCAACCTTTCAAAACTTTTGAGCAAACCTAGAGTAAGACTTGGACAAGCTTGGATTGAATTTCAGGCAACCATTGAATGGGAACCATGCGTAAGCGGAGATTACGTTTGAATTTTTAACATGTTTGTTTCAAACTCAAAATACTGCTAATAGGTGCAAGTCCATGGGTGAGAGTCTCTTCCCCATTCACTAAAATTTAGCCACCTCCTGATTCAATCACCTTCTGGCTTTGTCAACTTGAGTCTTGGCAGCTGTCACCATATCCTCCACTGTAACATTATTGACCAAACTGTAATCACCTCAGGGAAGAGGTCCTGGATCTGCCCTAAAATTTCTCTTAGCTCTGATGATCAAGTCAGCCTCCTTACAAAATTCCCAAATAGTTTTCATCAAGTTGAACAATTCCCGTGTCTTCCTTCCATTACTGTGCTTTGAAGTGGGAAGAGTTACACTTCATTCATAATTCATAATGAAGAAAATGTCCTTAAGGTAGAGAGATAACAGAATTTGAATTCTGCATAATTTTGCCAGTGTTTTCTTTGTTCAAGTGAATCATATTTTGTTAATGACATGGGTTTTCAAAGGACTTTCCCATATAGTTACCATTTTAGAAGTGAAGCAAGTATCAAAATCACTGATGTCTAGTCAGTTTTCAACCAACATGACACATTGATGGACACATTTCAAGCTTACATGAAGCTCTTCTTCAGGTCTGGGAAATTTACTCAGAGTGTCACAGCTAAATACAAGATGGAACAGATTGTTTAGCATAAGTATTTCAAAGGACCATTCCAGGTGAAGTGGCCAGTCATAGGGAGGGAAGGAAGGGGAGGAGATGAAAAAAGCATCTGGGGAGGTTGTTAGTGGGGTATAGATCATTGTAATAAGCCATAAATCCAGTGTCTCTATTTAGTCTGTGATTTTTAGTGTCTAGCAAAGTTATGAATTTAATCTCCCTGGCTCATCAGGATTAAATTCATAACTTTGCTTTTCCGTCCCCCCTTCCTTTCCTCCCTATGACTGGAGGGGTGTTAATGGGGCTCTCTCACCAACAGAAGTTGGTCCAAGAAAAGATATTACCTCACCCGCCTTGTCTCTTTAATATCCTGGGACCGATATGGCTACCGCAACATTGCATACCTTGACAGGCAGTCAGTGTTTTATAAGTATCTTGTGCTAATGGATGATTTCATGCTTAATTATTGACTCATTGCTGGGTTTTTAGGGCATGTTGTTATGAATTGAAATACTTATATAGGAAAGCAGTTGTGTGTGCTCGTTACCCTAAGTACTTGATTAGTTCAGAAAATCAATGAGAATATTCACATGTTTAATGCTGGGTATGAACCCAGTGCTTTGGTAGATATGGGGTCTCAGGATTCTACCTTGCAAAATCTCACTCACACTAGTTCTCCTTACTCAAATCAATCAAAGTCAGTTGGAATATTTGCATTGGTAAGGACTCAGGACTGTGGTTTTATCTAGCCTAAGGAACCCTTTATACTATAATTTGAGAACTGATTTGTAATTATACCCTATAAGAAGGCAATGTCTGAAAAGAGTTCAACTGCTCTTTCCAGGAAAAAAAAAAAGTATTGTATTGCATTAAGAAAACATTCAAAGGGCAAAGGATCAAGTAGTGTTTGACTCTCTCATTCTGTATAATAGTCACTTTCTGTTGTCTTGCAAAGCTATGGCTTTGATGTGCAGTGCATAAAAATTCTGCATTACCAGTGCGGCTCCTCTTTAGTTATTTTCCAAGTGATTTGATTTCCTCAATAACATTATAACTACATGGAAGGCTAACAAGTTGTAATTAATGTAGTCAGACACTTTCTTTTGTGACATTCTAGAATGTGAGTGACAGCGGGACGGGGGAAAAGCAGTGTAAAATTGGATGCTCTAGGAGATTATCTTAAACATTAAAAAAAACCTGACAACTTCTTGGCTCTCGACTAACGTATTACACTGAAAGGAAAGAATGAGAGCCATTTTATATAGAAAAATATGGTTTTGCTTTTGCTTTTTGTTGTGTATGTGGGGTGGCTTTTAAAGGGAAACTAACTGTTAAAAAAATAAAATTATTAAGAAGACAAGTCATTAACCAAAAGTTGTCAATATACATAGGATAAAAAATACACATGCATTTCTATTATAGAACAAAGTCTAGCAGGAACAATTCTGATTCATTTACATGCCAGTCCCTGAGATTACGGGCATGGCTACACTTGCAGATGTAGAGCGCTTTGAGTTAAACCAGCCTTCGTGGAGCGCAGTAGGGAAAGCGCTGCAGTCTGTCCACACTGACAGCTGACAGCACACTGGAGTGGCCGCATTAGCAGCTCTTGCAATGGCCACAGAGAGCAGTGCATTGTGGTAGCTATCCCAGCATGCAAGTGGCGGCAACGTGCTTTTCAAATGGAGGGAGTGGGGTGGAGTGTGTTGTGTGTATGTGGGGGGAGAGAGAGAGGGTTTTTAGGGGGCTGAGAGCATGTCAGCATGCTGTCTTGTAAGTTCAGACAGCAGCAGATCTCCCCTCCTCTGCCCCCCGCCTCTCTCTCACACAGCACTCCCAGTAACGGCTTGCATGCTGGCTGTCAGAAATGGAGCTTTGAAAGGGCATTTCCGCATTCCTACAGGAGTTCACAACAATGACGAGTGGCCACTTGACTTAAGGGGATTATGGGATGTTTCTGGAGGCCGATCAGAGTGCAGTAACGCAACACCTCGTTCACACTGACGCCCGGGCGTTGTAGCCAAGGCGCAGCAAACGTTATTCCTCTCGCCGAGGTGGAGTACCAGCAGCGCTGTTGCCGTGGAGTCTGAGCACTCTACATGCCTTGCCAGTGTGGATGGGGAGTGAGCTAGTGCACCCGGGGCTCCTTTATTGTGCTGTAACTCACAAGTGTAGCCAAGTCCCCAAATTGTGTTTTCCTGGCAAATAGTGATAACTGATTGCAAGAAAGAACTAAATGGTCTAGATGTACTTGGTCCTGCCCCAGCAGACTAGAGAGTACATCCTTTCATGTGATCACAGAAATGTAGGCTGCTGAGGCAAGACCAAGCATGTCTAGACCAGTGTTTCCCAAACTTGTTCCGCCGCTTGTGTAGGGAAAGCCCCTGGCGGGCCAGGCCGGTTTGTTTACCTGCCGCATCCGCAGGTTCGGCCAATCACGGCTCCCAGTGGCCACAGTTCGCTGCTCCAGGCCAATGGGAGCTGCTGGAAGTGGCGACCAGTATGTCCCTCGGCCCGCGCCGCTTCCAGCAGCTCCCATTGGCTCAGAGCAGCGAACCGCAGCCACTGGGAGCTGCGATTGGCCAAACTTGCGGATGCGGCAGGTAAACAAACTGTCCCGGCCCACCAGGGCTTTCCTACACAAGCAGTGGAACAAATTTGGGAACCACTGGTCTAAACCATCCCTGAGAGGTGTTTGTCTGACCTGTTCTTAAAAACCTTTAATGACAAGGATTCTGCCACCACCCTTGGAAACCTAGTCTGGTGCTTAACAATTCTTGCAGACAGTCTGCATCAGCTACTGTAGGGGGAAACACAATGGTAAATCAGGACTCGGCAAATAAATACTGGTCTAATTTGCACCCCTTGAAGTCAGTGGCAAAATCCCAATGACTTCAAGGAGAATAGGAAGTAGGTAACAAAGTGAATATCAAATGTATATTTATTTTAAGTCCTCTGACATATCTTGTTGCTGATCTGGGTTATTAAATTATTCTGGTTAAATTAAATGAAGGCTACATAATGTACATTTGTTTGCAGGTGTGACGGGGTTGGGACTCACCACCGCAGCGCCTCCCGCTGGCATGTCTGGGAATTAGTTCTGTCCTCTGCGGGGCGCCCTCTGCCGATGGTGTCCCGTCCGTCGTCTGCTCTCCTGGTGGTGTCTGGACCCACATTGCTCCCCGCTCGGCGGTGTCCTCATCAGGACACTGCCCTCCGGCAGTGCCCACTGCTCTGGTCTCACCCTCTTCTGGGGGTCTGGTGTTATCAGCAGTCCTCCATCTGCACCTGTTCTATTGGCCGGCTGCAGCCTCAAAGTCTAGTCCCTTTGTCACAAAGGCCAGCCACAGCCTGTATCAGGCCATGCTCCTCCTCAGCCAGGTGTAGTACAAGGGGAAAGGGGGGATCCAGGTCCACCCACTACTCTGGGTCCCAACCCAGGGACCCGCTAGTGGCAGCCTCCCTGCCCTCCATCTCTCCCCTTGTCAGACTTTGTCCCTGGGCCGCTTCCCCTTCGGCCCTGTGCACCCGCTCGGCCCTTTGTAGCAAGGCCTGCAGCCTGGGGTTTTCCTTGGCTGGAGCTCCCCCAGCTCCTTCTGCCCTTTCCCCACCACTGCTCTGTCCAAGGTGCTACCTTTCAGCCAAGGAGCCAGTCCTGCTGCGCAAGTCCTGAAAGTCCAAATCAGCTGATCCGGGCCAGATGCAGATGTTTAATGGCTGTGTAGATATACCCGCTGAGGCCAAAAGAGGCAATTCTGGGATGCCTAAACATCGAAAATCTCCAGTAAGGACAGAGAGGTTATTTTACTTGGCACTGGTATGACCGCTGGTGGAATACTGGGTCCAGTTCTAGTGCCCACCATTAAGGAAGGATGTTGATAAATTGGAGAGGGTTCAGAGAAGACCCACAAGAATGAATAAAAGGATGAGAAAAAATATCTTAGAGTGATAGACTCCAAGAGCTCAGTGTATTTAGCTTAGCAAAAAAGGTTAAGGTGTGACTTAATTACAGTCTATAAGTATCTGCATGGGGGACAAATATTTATTGATGTTCTCTTCAGTCTAGCAGAGAAAAGGTATAAGATGATCCAATGGCTGGATTGAAGCTAGACAAATTCAGACTGAAATAAAGGGATACATTTTTAACTACTGGAAAATTTACTAAGGGTAGTGGTGGATTCTCCATCACAGGCAATTTTAAATGAAAATTGGATATTTTTTTCGTAACAGATCTGCTCTACGAATTATTTAGGGGAAGTTCTATGGTCTGTGTTATACAGGAGATCAGCCTAGATCAGTGGTGGGCAACCTATGGCCCGCGGGCTGCACGCACCCCATCAGGGTAATCCACTGGCGGGCCGTGAGACAGTTTGTTTACATCAACCATCCGCATGCATGGCCGCCCGCATCTCCCAGTGGCCACGGTTCGCCATTCCCAGCCAATGGGAGCTGCAGGAAGCGGCGCGGGCTGCAGGGACATGCTGGTCGCTGCTTCCCGCAGCTCCCATTGGCTGGGAACGGTGAACTGCGGCCACTGGGAGCTGTGGGCAGCCGTGCAAATTTAAACAAACTGTCTGGCAACCCACCAGCGGATTAGCCCAATGGGCCGCATGCGGCCCGCAGGCTGCCGGTTGCCCACCACTGTACTAGATGATCAGAGCAGTCTCTTGTGTCTTTGGAATCTGTGAATTTATAAATCCTTTTTGCTCTATTTGTGCCTCTGGTCCTGGCCCATGGCAGGAAATGCAAAAGCAGACAGGTCCATTTGAAAAGAGTGTATTGAAAGGGCACAGCATGACGAATTTTGCATAGCCATAAGAGATTTGTTCCATAGATAAATAGAGGACTCCGTTCTCCAGGGCTATCAATCAGGCAACTTTTGGCAGACTAAATTCACAGATCTGAAATGTATTGAAGTGTTTGGAATATCAGAAAAGGTTCTCATTTGGTTTACATTTTAGGGGAAAGCAGTTCAGATTGTTTTTATTTGGGCTGTACCACTTCACCCATTCCTAGAATGATAACTCAAAGCTTTTACGAATATGCTTGCATTTTTGTGATGGCTTTCAAAGTAAAGATCCTAATCCAAAATTTCCCCCAAGTGATGTGCAGTTATGGTTCACTCTCTTATAGAGATAAACCTGAGCTGGGTAGCCTGAATACAGATCTGTAACCAAAACTTCCCCTGAACAAATCTAATGGCCCAGCTACAAAATGTTTGTGGTCTTACTCCACTTCATACTTGCTTTATTTTGATAGTCCTGATGTAAGCTATCCTACTTTTAGAGCGGCCTCATGTACACACCACTCAGGCTATTAGAGCTATTTCCATCGGGGTGATTTAGAACACCCATTGCTCTGAGGTTTCCCTGATGGAGAAAAACTCTTCTACTAAATGGGAAGTGTGGGGAGGAAATTAATTGTTTTTCTAAAGCATTTGATGAATTGAATAAATGGATTTAGTTCTGCTAAGTCAAGTATTAATATTGCTTGGGCACTCTGATCTATTTTGTTCAGAAGCCTTAATGCGATGAATAGAAAATCATCAGACTCTTGGCTAAATTGTGGTTTTATGTGCTGTGAGAGGCAAGATATTATGCAGCAGCAGTAATGAAGAGACCTTGTAATTTTTGGAAGCCATTCCTCCAGGAGCTCAAGGAAAGCACAGGAGCAGTGAATCTGACTACACTGTAGGAAAGGGGAACCTGTGCTGTCCTTCCTGGTGGTGCTTACAGGTTGGCAGGCAATGGAGCCAAATCTTTCCTCTCCCACCTCTTAGGCACATCTTGTCTAGTCCATTAAGTAAGGTTATCTGGAGCCTGTGGGAGCAAGAGGCACTGGGCAGGGAGAGTGAGGAGCCCTGGTACACTCTGTGCTATGTTGCCATGGGCTACTTCTGAGCTGGAGCCAGCTGGGTTCTGCTGCAGCCCACTCCCCTTGGAGTCCCAGATGGTCAGGAGTTGGCATGGGGGGGCTGGCATGTGACTCCCATGGAGAAAGCGAGGCACAGCAAAAAAGGTTTGGGAACCCCTTATCTAAAGAGATGTAAACCTGACCAGTTTATGTGCAGGTGTTTATGGGTTTCTACTTGATCTACTCGCCTACTTAGAATCTGTACTATATTTTACCTGCTTTCTCATTTATGTTCCATGTGCCAAATGAGACAGAAAGAGAAGGTGGCATCATTTTTTTTTGCCCTTAGTCTTTCTATGAACTCTGTGGCATCCTCACCCATCCTGGCCTTTAGTCTCACCTTTGCTGAGGGAGGTGGTGTATCATGGCAGTCATATGGCCGTGTATCATGGGAGATGAAGACCAGCTGAGGAGTCTGGCCCATAGAAGAGGAGGGAGCATGAGGCACTGTGCTGGCACTTTTTCTGTTTTGGGGCATCTAGTTTTTCAGCAAAATTTAAATTTTCAGCAGAGAGCAGATACTTTGTGTGAAAAATGTAATTTAGTTGCAAACCCAATTTCCCACCGAAAAACAGTTTTGATGGAAGATTTTTCAACCAGCCCTTAGGACTGCAGGTGTAACCACTGTATAGGAAGGATCTGTACTTACAGGAACTACACTTGCACACTTATGAATGGGGCAGTCAAATTCTACAGGTAAGAATACAAGGAATGGAAAAACAAAATAAGTTACAGTGGGGATGTCATAGGACAACCCAGCCTGGAGCACCCTCCTGCAGCAGGTTGCAGCACAGCAAATGCATCTGCCTCAATTTACCTTCTTAGGAGTCCCCGGCAACTCCACTCAGGCTTTCTTGTCTCAATTCCGCCTCTCCTTGGGGCGGGTTTATAATAACATGGTCCAAATACTTCATAATAAAAGTCTCAAACATAGTCAATTTTCCATAGCCAGCCTATAGTCCTTAAAACCCTGCTTTTCTCAGTGGGGGGATCCCCTCTCCTCTCATTCTCTCTGCTGGAAATCCTTCTATACCACATTCTGGTGTCTTCCCCTATACCTAGACTCTCAGTTGGTGTCTTTCCCTACACCTAGACTCTTCTATCCCTCAGCCAGGACAACCACCCAAGCCCTTCCAGCTGGCATGCAGCCCTTTCTTCCCAGCAGGACCCCCTAAAGCCTCTCTGCTGGGAGATTATCCGCACCAGAGGAGGATCCCTCTCTCCCCCAGCCCTATCACTGTTCCTCTTGGTCCAGCTCTCTGGTGTAGACATGTCAGCATTCTGCATTCAACCCTGTTTGGGCCTCTGTTTTGTCTCTCCGGGTTAACAGCAGCAGGCAACTCCCTCTGCTGCTCTCTGATGACCAGCCCTCTGGCATAGCTCTGTGGGTTGGGGATATCAGCCAGCAAATCCCTCTTGCTGTTCTTCCGCCTTCTGCCTTCACCCAGGATCCACCTATAGCTTTACTGAGCTATCTCTAACATGCCCATTTCCCAATTGACTTAGGCAGCCCTGCCTCACTGGGCTGCTCACTCTCAGATTCTCCTTGATCCTTTATAACCAAGGTGATGTCCTTCCCACATAACTGACCAAACTGGGAGTACCCGTTTTGGCACAGGGGGGCTGGACCTGCTTCTTTCACAAGGGTCAGTCTCTCTCTTACAGGGGTTCTCTGGCACCAGGACAGGAGGAGAAATTCTTGCCCAACCTTTCTGCGACTGGTACTTGAAATCCAAGCATCATCAGTGAGGTTCTTATGTTATATGGGAGGCAACTTTACAATCCAGAACACAGGCCAGGCAGGGAAGAAGCCATCCTTGATCTATTTCTCAATGGAAGGGAAGAACAGATTGTGAATGTGACAGTAGTGAAGCCCTGGTATCAGCGATGACACATTTCAGATGCGTTCATAGTCACAACAGAACAAGGGAAGTAGTTGTTAAAAAAAAAGAAGAAGAGGTAAGCAATCTAGGGGCCTGATTTTGATCCCAGTCAGGCTGATTTAAATCCAATATAATTCTCATGGAGTCACTGTGGATTTACTCTGGTGTAATTTGACATCAGAATCTGGTCCCTAGTAAATAAGGTGCAATGGGAAGTACTGCTAAAACTCAAGAGTGAGGAAGAAGGCTAGAAGAGTCTAAAAAACGCAATAACAAAGGATGACTAGACTGCAGTTCATCATTTAAATTATATTACTTTTGTCACTTTGTATGTTGCTGCTTTTTCTTTTGCCTTTGAATACCATGGTACAGCTTAAAGTAGCCTAAAAAGCAGCATGCATCATTTTGTAATCATATGTTCTAGCAGCTGCATCTATAACTCTTTCTTAACAGAGGTTTTACCTCCAGTATTTTTTAAAATATCATATTCTAAAACTCAATAAAAATAAGGTTTAAGTAATGTGTGTACATCAGCAAGGATGGAAGTCCTGCAGCTGAACTGATAGACCCTAAAGAGCTATTTATGAACAGTGTTATTTTAACCCATAGGTAAAGGTAAAAACAAATGTTTAGCAATATTTATATTTTGCACCCTTGGGAGAGATGATTAAAGGGCTATTAGTGCTAGTCTTTTAATCAGTTTTAGGTAAACACTTTTGAACATTTTAATTTCCTAATTTTTGCTTTTAAATGTGAAGTTCCTTATCAGTCACAAGAG
Source organism: Trachemys scripta elegans (assembly GCF_013100865.1). NCBI lineage: Eukaryota > Metazoa > Chordata > Testudines > Emydidae > Trachemys > Trachemys scripta. The sequence continues at coordinate 17,147,752 of NC_048304.1, read as the reverse complement.
ATTTACAGTTTGGTTGGGTGGGGGGAGGAGAATGCAGGGAGAATAAACACCTACCAGTTATCCTTTTGATGGATCTGAGCCAACATCCAAAATGACAGAATAAAATCATGAGCTACAATGTGTCTTCAGATCAAAATGCAAAGCATGAAAGATTTCACCATAGTCATTTGATCAACTGTTCTGCAAATCTCTATCTGCACTAGAGTCAGAGCTGCGCAAGCCATACTAATGCTTGATTTAGCAGAACTAAATCCATTTCTTCGACGCAAAGCAAATTCTTTGGGCCAAATGTACTTGTCTTATTTATGCAAGGAGTCCCCCTTGGATTCAAAGAGTTCAATGGAACTGCTGTTTATTATTATTATTGCTAGTAGAAGTATTAGCATTGTGTCAGTAGTTTACAGAATGCTTTCAAGGAGAGTGAAAATGTGGGAACGGAGATCACAGCCTAAATTAGCCATAGCACAACAAAGGACAACAGTAGGTAGGGTGAGAGGAGATACTGCAATATCCTTCCTTTTGGCCTTGACAGATACAATCTTGCCCCACTCAGATCCATTCAGAATGCTTCTGAAAAGATCATTTTCCGAGCCCTTTGCTGTGTCCCTATCACCTCCCCCTTTGCATCCTTCTACGGCTCCCCCTTCTCTAATGCCTCAAATGTAAATGTCTTTATTTTCAGTGCCCTTTTATAGTCATTGTCTGTCCTTCCTATCACCTCTCATTTGGTATTGAAATGTTAACTCTCACCTGCAATTAGCCCACAATGCCAGTCTCCATCACACATTTGTAAATTTTCCAACAAGCACCTTTGTGCTTTTGTCCATGCTGCCCCCCCCCCCCATGCTTGTGAGGAGCTCCTTTAAACATTCACAAAGCTACTTAATTATCCATTTTTAAAACACTTCTCAAAACTCTTCTTCACATTGATGCCTACCAAAAACTTGACATTGGTTAGGCTGCTGGTGTGCCAAGACTACAGTCGATCGTGCTGACCAATGTTGTCTCACTTTTTCCTTATTCTCTCTTGCCTGTATGTATTCATCTGTTATCTTTTGTCTTACACTTAGATTGTAAGCTCGATTGTAAGCTCTTTGGGACAGGGATCATCTTTTGATTCTGTTTGCACAATGCCTAGTACAATGGGGTCGTGGTCCATGGCTCCTAGGTGCAACGGTAATACAAATAGTTAATAATTGAGCTGTGGTTTGGTACAGAGACAATTTTGGTCCATTCCTGCTCCCGATGAGCTCTGTAGCAATCCCCTGTGGATTTCAATGAAAGCCGGATCAGATTCCTAGTGATTTAAATATGATATTTCCAATATATATTATAAATTAAATCTGAAGGAAGAAGATAGTAAGAGAGGATGTCAGAGGAAGACTAACCAACAGGAGACTTGAGGATCGTGTAGGGAAAACAGGATGTGGCCCAAAGTGTTAATCAGCCATAAAATAGGATTTAGTCAAGCCAGAGATCTTGACCATAAGTTTGCATTTAGTGCTTGACCAGGGTAGAAACAGGCATGATCCAACCCAAACATTTAAAAATATTAACACCTGAAAACGTTTACAAACTGACACACACAAGAAACCATGAACATATTTTGAACTGAACTTGGAAGGGTTCAACTAGCTTTACTACTGAGGCCATTCCAAAATTATTTAAAAATAATAAGTACCTGGATATTGGATTTTCTGTTTATTTTCAATGAGTCAGGGACTTTCACTGGGATCAGAATAACCAGGTTAAACTCCAGGGGGACATAACACAGCTTGTATAGCAATTTATATTATGAAACAATGCTTGGACAAAGCCATTTAGTCTGGGTAATATATTCATTTTCTTTTATCTTTCTTGGGTACTTCATTTGTTATTCTATTATGTATTTGAGTTCCATGTTAAATACCTTTCTCTGTATTTGTATCTAGGTAGTCTTACCTTCCCTCACAGGAGTGAAATGTTACATTTGGTGATCTCATTTATGTGCAGCAGAAAGAAATTATTCAGTTTTCATCTACTGCAGTTCCTGTTGCTTTTAAAAAGCAGAAACACAATGGTAGTGGTTTTACTTTGCTTTCCCCCCCCACAGTGCCTGATTTAAAAGAAGGTAATTACAGTATTTACCAAGTAATGTATTACTTGGTATTTATTCATTACTAAGTAAATTCAACATACTTAGTAGACAGCACTCCATCTTTAGTACAGGAAATACCATGGTAAATGTCACAGGGTAATAACTGTTGAGCATTTAATTCCTATCTAATTTTCAGTACAGTATTTGTAAGGTAGCTATCATCTTGCTGTCTCAGTGATGATTAATGATAGTAGAGGCCAAAATAATTGCACATAAGGACTGCAGTATGAAGTAAGATAGGTGAATTCTCATGTGATGCTGTTGTAGCTACTTCTTTATTAACTATGGTTAGCAAAAGGTAGTGGTTTGTTGTTGTTTTTTAAGAAAGAAAAAGAAAAGACAGTTGAAGTTCAATCACTGTATCTACCTGATATTTACAGGCACTACACTACACTGAATTCAGGCACTACATTCTCAATTTCAGAAATTTTAGCTGCCTGTCTTCCTGAAAACGAACTATATGGAACATGTCTTTATATCTTCAGAACCCTGTATGATGAAAAATATTGATTTCTGCTGCCATGTAAATAGTGAGACAAACTAAACTTGAAACTAGACTCCTTGAATTCCATTTATCTCCCAACCCAAGCATTGCATGAGTAGGCCTTATGTTGAAGTGGGGAACATTTTGAGGTGATAAAAACAAGAGACCCTAAATCTTGAGCACATAGGGCCTATTACAATCTACCCCATAGCTGGCACAGTGTTTAGGGATCTTCCAGAATAAAAGATGGCCTATACATATAGGCTGGGATTTTCAAAGGGAGTTAGGTCTCATTAGAAAAAAAACCCAAAAACCCTCCAAGTGGGAGATATGAGTCCAGAAAATGTGGAGTATCTGATACAACTCACTACATGCTAAGGTGAAGCTAACCTTGTCATTCACTCCCCCCAAAAGCTTTTTATCAAAATCTTAACTTATTACTGGCAATTCACTGTGATCTCATAAATGATTACGGTCATGCTCACTTTATAAGTGCAAAACATCTGTCCTCACATAAGAACTATTCTGACACTTGTGTGCATTAGAATGTTTTAAGCGTGCACTCCCTTCCCCCATACACACACACACACACACTTGTTTGCATCAGCACAACTGCACAACTGGAAGGCATGTATTCGCTCATACCTCTTTGTATGCCCATGTGCAAAGTTCTGAATGCATCTATTGTATTTGTCACCTTATGTTTAAGTAAATATTGAGTCTTGGGCTGATAGCTTCAACCTAAACACAGTGGGCCAGATCCTCAACTGGTATAAATGATGATGTCAATGAAGATGTGCCCATTTATGCCAACTGAGGAGCTGTCCCAGTATCACCAAGCCCTCACTCCTATCTTCTGAATTGTTCTAAATGTAGGACATTTTTATGAGGCATATTATAGTCTACAAGTCATTCGAAGAAGAAAAAAAACAACAGATTGCCTTCACACAAGGATTATACAGTGAGAGACTTGTCCAGGTTCCAGGGTCAATCACACTCAGTACAATGAGTTGCATTTCATAGGGTTTCCCCATGTTCCTCTTCATGGGGTATGTGGTTTGAATAACTAAGTTTGTACATGCTATTTTTCAATCCTTTGTCCAATCATACTTTAAATATCCCAAATGATGGGATAAAAAATCCCCACCCCCATTAGGCAGTCTATTCCACAATACTGTTTAATATGATTAAGTTCCCACTTCAGGTTACTTAAGTGTCCTCACTTCATACCATTTCCTGGTCAACAGTAGCAATATATATTTAAATCTTAATGAGCTGTCTTTTATTTTAGTGCATAAATATCCAAGATGTGATCAAAGCAGTCATCCTCCTTTGATTATATAATGCATAACTGCCAAAAGGTTCAAATGTAATAAGAATGAAATGCTCGATGAGCATAACACAGGCTTCCCAGAAGGAAAGAGGCACATTTAAGCTGTTTTGAGGGATGGATAAGCACTATAATTGTAGTATATTGCATTCATATTTGCTAATTTGACAATTTAAGCATTTTACTCTAACTTGTAGAGACATTTCACACCAGCATGTGGATCTGTAACTCAGTTGAGTGGGTTTGAACTAAAGAGAACAAAAATAAGTTTCTTTCTAAGACACTGTTTAGTCCTAAATATTGTAATAAATTGGTGAGTGTGTATTGTGCCACGTCCCTCTACTGGATGGAATCAGAGCTACCCAACTGCATCATAGGCCCTGTACTGCAAAAAGCTAAGGAAAATTGTGCTTTAGCTCAAGTTATTGGGTCCACTGAATTTGGAGATTAAAGTTTTGAGTGGCCACAATATGCTCTATTGTAAAAATCATAAAATTCAAGGTGGCTAAGGACTTGTTAAAAATCATAAACTGTTTGAATAAAAGTTGTGCAGAACATTAAATAATTTAATTTAGATATGAAGACTATAAGCAAGAATCAAGACTAATCAGTTTGAGCTTCAATGAGATTTTTTCATTATTCATTCAAATCTTTAGCCAGCCTCTTTCTGTTCTTCATTTAGTAATGTCTTCTGATCCATTATGTGTCTACTTTCGCTATCCTTACTAACACTAGTTGAAATTCACCCCTGTGCAACATAAGGCATGGTGGGACTGAAGTGGGATTTAACTGGGACATTGGCCTTGTGTTAACTCTGCACAAGGACATATTTCACTCACTGAGTAGAACTTTATTCAGGGAGTAATCCTAGTGAAGACGGTGGACAATTTCTAGAATAAAGTACAATTTATAATCCTATCCATTATTGGCCAAATTTTGCAGCCCCCTAGGCAGATACAATTCCCATTGAAATCACTACAAGCCATATATTTTTAATTCAAAATGCTGCCCTACATGATACACCGCATGAATACATTGAGTTGGGGAGGAGAGGGGGGAAGAGAGAAACTTAGAACTATGGCTATACTGTGAGAGTAAAGAGATGTTGGTATATTATTTTTATATTTAAGCAGTATAAGTGATAGGTATTGTTCAGCTGGAGCCCTTTGATATGCAGTAATGTTAACATTAATTTTATATCCTTTAAAAAAAACTCTTTGAAAATGTCTATTAAAATACTTAATTGCAAGGTGCTTTTTCTTTTCTTTCAATTGCTCTCGAACATAGTGTTCTTTTTCTCAGAATCTGCAGCATTTGTAACTTTGACAGCCCATCCTGGGAAGGGAGACAATCAAATGGTACAAAAGGGTAAATAGAAGCGGGAGTGAAATCATTCAAAATCTTGAGTTGGGGAGGTGTAAGTAGGTTAACTTTTATTTATTAGAGGATTTGTAGGACTTAGAAAAGCAATTGACTTTCTGTAATTTAGAGTAAGTACTTGAAAGCTTCAAGTTATTTTTATCGATTGCAGTTATGCCTACTGGAGGGCATCATAGCACAATGGGGGGGAATCTTTACCACTATTTAAAATGGAGGTGACTTTAAACCGCACAGAGGAAAGTTAAGTGCCCCACACTCATTGATTTTCGGCAGGGAAAAGCCCCTAAATGCCCTTTTTTCCTTTGAAAATCTCCCTTTAAATGCATGTTTATATTTGCCCATTTCCTAACTCTGCCCCGTCCTATGGGCTCAATCCTCCAAAACGTGGAAGTTTCTTGTCCAGTTCTAGCATGTGCTTAACTTTAAGTAGGTGAGTAGAACTGAGGAAATAGGGCTAAGTGGATAGGGCATTCGCCTACCACTTGGGAGTGCTGGGTTCAAATTCCTGCTCTGCCGGAGACTTCCTGTGTCCCCCATGGCAAGTCTCTGTGTCTCAGTTCCCCCTCAGTAAAATGAGGATAATAGCACTTCCCTACCTCACAGGAGTGTTGTGACGATAAATACATTGAAGATTGTAAGGTGCACCTGGGGGTCAAAACAAGTATCTCAGATAGAACAATTTGAGTTAAAGTGACTAACTTACCTGCTTAAAAATAATCATGTACTTAGTTAGTGTGCTGGATCAGAGCCAGACCACTCAGCAGTTTTCAGAATTGACCAAGTACATCTTGGATTATACACTTAATGGATAGTCATATTTTAGGAACCTGCTGCATTTTGCAACATCATTGGATGCTATAATTAAAGCTTCCTCTTAGGACGTTGCTGTCAACAATGGGTATTATTCTAATGTTTTATTCTGCTGAAAAATTATATCTCAAGGTTTGTTTTTTTTTAAATGAATTTAAGGGTAATCTGTTGTGGAGAGAGAAAACACTTGTCATATCTCCTTTGCAGCCTATTTTAAAACTCCTGATTAGGTGCTTTGCTCTAATGATGTCTCATAAATTGAAGACACAATCACACCATTGCATTTATATTTTTTGCAGGACATCTTACAAATGCAATCCTATTTAGCCCGTCTGGCTAATTACAGGATGAAAAATAAAAATACTGCAATAGGCAATAACATAGTGCTTCCCCAAAGCTAGTCATTTATATTCACTATGCAAACACAGCCAAATGGATGCTACCATTTCAAGTTTTCTGTGCTTCTGTTTGTTTATGGCCCACCACTATTTTTTAGCAAGAATTCCAGGCATATCAGTAAGAGTGAATATCACTCCCATATCCTACATTAGTCAACTCAAATATGCAAGCATTCAGAATAAATAAAGAGAAAGATCATTCACAATTAAAAGAATCATAGAAATTTATATGCAATTAATGCCAGTTTCTTTAAGGGTGTTCATGGTCCAAATTATTGACCAGATTCAATCAAGTCTTCAGTTTTGCATGTCTACTTTTGAACGTACAAATAATTGTGCACACGAAGTGTGTCATTCATAGACTCCCTGAGATGTGCAAGCAAAATAGAACATGACTGTTTGGAGCATTCACCTATTGTGCATATCTAATTTGCAGGTTCTGTCAGTTGCATGAGCCTATGTGGGAATGCAAAAATGGAGGCAGAGGCTCAAAATGTAGGCCCTAATCATCAAATTGCTTAATCTCAAACCTAACTTTAACCATATGATTAGTCTATTTTCAGGATTTAGAGTGCGTGTGTGTGTGTGTGTAGTGGGAATTGGGGATGGGTTGGGGAGGGAAGGGTTGTCTCCCTTTCCTCTGCTAAAAGCAGATGGACAATTCCCCCGAGGATTTGGAAGGAACTCATATGTTAAAGCGAAACACCACCACTGTTGACATGTTCATGATAAAATTGGACTAATTTCACAAAATTGAAATCAAACTAAAAACTACTCCCCTCAGATATCAGGTTTCTGGTTTCCATTCTAATTACTGTACATAGCTTCAGCTGATGGGCCTTCATACACCCAGTTGAGACAGACATTAGGGGAGAGGTACTGATAGTATCTACCCTCTGCTGGTTTAGCATTGCTTATCCGTGTCACTGTCTTGGATGCTGAAGAATAAATTTAACTGAACTACAGAGCTTATATTCAAGGGAACAGTCCTAGTTAGGGTTAAGGTGGACATGAAACTTTTGCCTTCAGGACAGAAGAAGTCTCAGTGGGCTCATTTCTGTGAGTACGACTGGTTAAAAATTTTCCATCAAAACCATTCTTCAATAGAAAATTGGGTTTCTAACAAAGCAAAGATTTTCATGGAAACTTTTGATTTTTAATTTAAAAAAAAAGCTGAAAATTTTTCAGCCAAAATCTGAAATTTTGGGATGGGTTTCACCTGAAAACTTGTTGATTTTTTTCCAACAAAAAGTCAAAATTTGCCATGAACCCCGCTGTGACCGGATACATCTCAGATGGGGGCAGGGTTGGGAGGAAAATGGCTGCTGTGCTTCCCAGCTAGAGAGGCTGACAGCTAACAGAATGCCTTCCTTTGTGGAAGGAGGACATGGATCCTCTAAGAAGTGGAATGAGACTGCGACTTGTACTGAAGCCCCAGTGACTGCTGAAGGGGATTGTAATACTTTCAAAGCCCTTTGAGTTAGAGAGTCCAATATCCTGATTGAAGCTGCCTACAGATTTTCTTTATCTTATCCTTCATACTTTTATTTAACCTCATTTGCTGACTGAGGACTGTTTTTGTTTTTGCTTCACCTTGAAGACCGACTGGGGAAGGAAACACCCCAGAGGCTTCAGATGGTGGGTTGAGCACCAACCTACTAGAGGGAGACGTGCCCATGGCACCTGCTAGGGTAGGGGGTAATTGGCTACAGGCTTATGCTCCCCACAGAGCTCCTGAAGTGGCTGCTCAGCCAAGCACAGATTTGTGACACCTCCTCACCCCTGTTTTCTGACCAGCTCTAGTTATGAGATTGTTACTGGGGTTTGGAGACAGCTGCACACCATCTTCTGAGCCAGACCCGTAAGGTGGTTCTCACACAGCAAGTCTATATAAATAAAATCACTCTCTAAAGAACACATGGGAAGGAAAGGAAGAGATAGCAATGACATATGCCTCTGTTTCTGAAAGATCTGCTCTGAAAGGATGGCCATCCTGCGGGACAGACAAGACTCCAGGATGTAAACCGGGGGAAAATAAAGCTGAGAAGCTTTATTCCAGTGTTGCTTTGATGAGTTCTATTTGAATTATCCTGAGGCAGTCACTCTCTGAACCAATCATTGGTAACATAAGGTACAACTAGCAACAAAGAAGTTAGCAGCCTGGCAGGGCTTTATGAATTCATCCAGAAAATAAAAGATGGGTCATTTGCACCATCTGCTGCATATGTATCAGTCAAAAGGAGGACAGCTGAAACCTGGGGCCATCAATACTGAAATGCAATTTAGAGGTGAAACAGCCAAGTAAACAAAGTGGCTGGGTGGCCAACAGACTGAGACTACTAGCAGAAATGAGCAGACACAGCTGGTCATATTTTTCAGTTTGCTTCTCAGTTGTCTCTCTTCCTTCTCAGATTTTCAGCACTGCTCACACGTGGACATGTTGTAAAAGGAAAAGGCACAACAGCACAGTTTCTAGTGTCACGGACTCTTTGTGCCCATTCATTTTATGGTACGAGAGGAAAAAAATGACACTGCATAATTGTTTGATGCCATAAAATGATGGGCATAGAAGGACTATTGAACATGTTTTTCCTATTCATGGGGTTGGAGTGAGACCATTGCAGAAAGGATCAAGTATTTGACCAGCATTGCTCTTTGGGCCCCAGTTGACAAACTTGCACAAAGAAGGATATTCACGTGCATATCGTTATATGCTCATGTAATCAAAATGGGGCTATTACATGTAAAAGTTGGGGCCGTGTTCATCAGGAATGTGCAAAAGTGGCTGGGTGTCTTTGCAAGTGCAGCTATAAAAAACAACAACTGGTTCTTGGTGTGATAGCCAGGTTTCCAGTCTTAGAATTCATGGCACAGTGTTGCAGAATAAACAGAGTTGAATTTTGGATGGCAAATATGTCAATTCTACATTCATATAGGCATTAGTGAATTTGGGCATTGGTAACTTGTAGTCATATGTCCACTAAAAGACATCAGGCCAGATTTTGTCACCTTTACTCACTGATTAGCCCTATGAATTTAAATGGGACTACTTTCAGAGTCAGATAATTACTCCATTGGTCTGATCCAAATTACGGTCAATAAAAGTGGACTTTGGATCAGGGCTAATGTGAGTAATGGTGGTAGGAGCTGGTTCACACGCCTGACATTCTGATGTATGCAGTATTACCACAGGGGAAATTGGGATATCAGAATAACGTACAAAAGTATGATTTTTTAAAAATTCTTGTTGAGACTGGAAATCTGAGAGAAGGGAATTGCAACAGTCAGAGTAAGAGGAGCTAATGCCTGGGTGTCAGGAGAGTCAAGGAAGCTAGAGGTGATGATGGGAGTTAGTGCCCTTTACTGCCCTTATCAGATTCAAATGGAATAAAAAATGGAAAGTGAACCTGAAGCCGGTGGAAGCGCTTCTGCAATCACAGGGGTAGAAAATCAAACTTCCGAGTGGAAGAATTGAAAGAGAGGAATGTGTGGGACTAGAAAAACTTGTTTTGTGTGTTAGCGTCTATTCTGAATGGATATACACATGAACAAAATGCTGTAGGCCATATCATTGTTATTCTCCTCCATACCATTCTCTCTAGCTTCCAGACCAGGCACAGCTCATGAACAGAATGTACTGTACAAATGAAGGGGGCGAGGGAGAGAAAAGGGAGAGACAGACGAGACCAATAAAGAAAGAGGCCTACTGTAAATAAAAAACAGCTGTTCTATTACCTTCATCGAGAGTTGATTGGACCATATCTGAGTCCTTCAGACAATATGAATAATCCAATTATCACTTACACATTAAGAATGCAAAATAGGGGTGATGTCTGACAACATACCCCCCTCGAATGTCATTCAAGACTCTTAAAATAAATATATATATATATATAGAGAGAGAGAGAGAGAGGACTTCAAAGAGCAAAAAGTAAGCAAAAATTAAAACAACAAATCAAGGTGGGTTGGGAGGGAGGCATGAATGCAAACTGACAAGGAAAACCTGGTGTTCAGAAATGAGATTATATAGCCCCTGTCCACCATTTCTTCTTGTTTTTTATTAATATATTGGTGCTATGGTAGCACCTAGGAGCCCCAGTGATAGGCTAGGATCCCATAGTGCTAGGCACAGTACAGCACAGGACAATTGTACAACCACCAAGTGCTAACTGGGAAAACATGTGACAACTATAGGAAATTACTCCTTCCACAATAAAGCAAGAGAGGCTCAGCATGCATTGTTTCACTGCAGCACAGTCCTTCCAGTGCTGCCCCGGGGTAATGCAGAGACATCCTGCCTTTACCATAGGTCATTCAGGTATCTAAAGTCAGCCCTGGGCAAGCTATTTAGAATATGGGCTGTCTTCCTTTGTGTGCAACACCTAGCACATGCTGGGCACTGCCATTATACACATAATAATAATGCACAGTAATTTTCTCTGAGTCACTCCAGAAAACAAGACATACAGATCAATATAAATATCTGGCCCTTTAAAATTCCTCTTGGCTTTCAGGGTGAATTCCACTGAAGTCCTGTAAAGGAGACACTGTAGGAAAGGGGAAATTTTAAAGGGCAGAACTGTACACATCCTGTATCTGTAGAATAAGGTTTGAATGACACAAACATTCATACATTTTGTTTTCAAATAATTACATCCTACACTGACAGAATTATCTCTGATTGAAAAACTAGCAGGACAAACAATAACTGAGAGAGCGTGTAATATTTTAGCAGTTCAGTGAACCATTTAAAACAGGTATTGAACTTTCTGTGTTACCATAAATTGTTATATGCAGTAAAATAGTCTATGGGATTGGATGATTAATGGTGAGCGCTGCTGCAGGCTGAATTTTAAACTTGGCATCTAGAATTTTTTATTAATATTCAGTGATCTTGATAATTTACATCCTTGTTTTTGTGCTTAGATTCAGCATGTACAACAGATGACATGAAAAGATACACGCTCTACAGGCTCGTATTACGCAATTACTGATTGGGCAGTAGGGCAGGAAATTTAATGGTTAGTCACTACATCTTTCATATATGGGTTGGTTCTGAAGCACTGTGAGGCTGTATTTGAGATGAAAAATGATGTGTAAATATAGATATCACTAACTTGGGTGATTTTGTAAATCCGAATTGGCACCTATCTGCATCTCTAGGCACCTAAATAGCTTTGTAAATCTGGCCCCAACACACTAGACATGGGCAAAGCAGGCACTACTTATAGTTTATTAAAACCTTTTTGTTGCTTTTAGAGTTTGCAAAATCAAGGAAAATTCTTATCTGAGCCCAATCTTATTCTAAGCCTTAAAGTTTAGCAAGACTGTGTGTCAGTGGGGTGAGGGGTGAGGGGAGGGGATGTTCTGATGTCTTTTGGCTGATATTTTGCTGGGTTTTAATGGGCTTATACAGCTCTTTTTATATCTCAAATGTGGTAAGTGAAGGAGATTAAGTGCTACTTATTTTTCATGTCAACAACCACCCTTGTCTGAGACGCAGGGACTAATGAGGCCATCTCTTTGCTCCCAATTCCCACTGTAACCTGGTGAGGTTTTGCTGATTAACCTCAATGCTAGACATCAGGCCTACTCTTGTACTTAACTGAAATAACATGAAAGGGTCACTTTACTGCTCTCGGGCAGATTACATTAGCAAGCATGTTTGAGTGAATGGGAGGTTTTGGCTTTGCTTATTATTTTTCTATTAGGCCTTGTCTACACTTGCAGTGGCTCGTAGAGTTTACATGCCATAGTAAAAAGCAGGTTGTGTCCACACTGTGGAAGGTTAGCTGCACGTGTTAGCAAAAAGCTCTGGCATGGGGGAGACAGAGAGGAAAGGCTCTGGCAGTAGGGAGGTAGCGGGATACTACACTGCTAAAAATAGCAGCATAGACATTGGAGGCACTGCTTAGGTATGTAGAGAGCTCATGTTGTACATCTGATCAAATCCAGTGTATGGTAGGGATGGAACCAGCCAGAACTATCAGCACAAACCCAAACCCTTGAAAAAAGAACAGGAGTACTTGTGGCACCTTAGAGACTAACAAATTTATTAGAGCATAAGCTTTCGTGGACTACAGCCCACTTCTTCAGATGCAAAACCCTTGAGTTTTGGAACCATTTTGACCAACTATTCTAAAGGAAATGTAACTGATTTAGCTTGATATTGTAATTTTTAAACATCTATTCTTCATACATTTAAAAATCATTGTTATTCTCCAAGCTTATTAATAAATTATTTGAATCGTAATTCTTTTTTATTCCTCCTTTACATAAACACACCAGTTCCTCAGTTTTGAGCTACTCAAGAGAGCTGTGTTGCTAATGCTGAATTTTTATGTAAAGATCAATGAAGCATGTACTTCGATAAACACATATAAAATATGGATTTTATGAACAGGCAGAAGGGAAAGGATGGGGAAAATATGATTCCCTACCAGCCGGTGAGTCTGTTGTTAATGCAAAACCCCCACTGCATGCCTCCCCATAAAGGTGGTGGTGAAACACCTTGAAAACTAAAAACAGAAGCATTTTCTTCTTCATTTTCAAAATCCAAAAAATGAGGAGGGTGTTTGACTTTTTTTTTTTTTCCCTGTTATCAAAAAATCTGAAAAATCTCTATGAAGATGGACTTCTTCGAAAATGACAATTTTTTTTTTGGCTGAAAAAAATGTTAAGCAAAAAAAGATCACAACTAGTGCTATAAAATAGTGCTTGGGCTAAGAAATAGTTACTGGAGTCTGAGACAGGACCAAGGAACTGAAATTAATACTTGGAATTTATTTGGAAACAGCTACAGTTTGGACAGAGGTACTCAACCTTTACCATACTGTGACCTCCCCACCCATGGCGCAACAGAAACAATAAGCTTAAGGATCTGCCTCCTCAGGGGGCTGGAACAATTTTTATAGTGGGGGTGCCGAGAGCCATTAAACCAAACTGTAAACCCTGTATATATTGGAAGCTACTTCAAATGAGGGGATGCGATAGCACCCCGTGTTCCAGCCCCTTTGCTCCTCCTATCTTTCCATAAAGAAAGGGAGGCTTATTTTGACCCCCTGATATCATCTGAATGATGGAGCTTCCTCCCCAAATCAGCCTTTATATGGTCTTTGTCATCCCAAGAAGGATCATACATTCCTAATCTAAAGCTTAACCGCTGTTCTGTATATAAGAATCTTGGGAGTTGCAGCTCCTGCTAGCAGTATGAGAACTGTCATGTCTTCAGGATGGAAAAACAGAGAGGAGAAATCATACCCTGCTGTGTTGATCTCTGCCTCGGTACCAGTCTCACATCCATCAGTGGTTGTCATTGCAGAAGCCAGTATAAAGGTGTCCACACATAGGGGGGAAAAAATGTATAAATATAATGAAAACCAGTAAGGGTCCATTTTTCCTACAGAAAAAGGAATTGAATTTCTCAGGCATGCGGCAGGAGGTTGCTGATTAAACATAAAACAATGCTATAAAAGTGGAAGTGTAAAACAGAACTGTGCTCAGAAAATGTCTCTCTGATGAGATTTTCTCTTGTAAAACTCAATCTAGTTTCATGTATTTTGCCTATAATTTCATTTTCCTCCCTGCTCATCTCGTCCCTGGCTTTGCTGTCTCAAGTTATACAGATGAACTTCCTTTGGCACATGCACCACATTAAGATATATATAAAAAAAAAATGGAAATTTCCTAAAGAGCATGGAAAGCGAGAGACAACTGATGGAATAATGGGTAGCTTGCTCCTCATTTGTACATGTCACTGTATGTTGACAAAGATCAATAGTTTCTTTTAAAGATGGCACCTTTGGGAACTGAACACTGCAGGGTATGAATAGCTGACTAGATTGTGTAAGTGTGTCTGATATCAAGCTGTATTGAAATCAATGAAACACCACCTGGTCTTCCTTATTGTGATGGGTAACACACCAAGATAGAACTATATGACAATCACCCTACAGTCCATCGGAAAACTAGATGTACAGAAAAATATTTGAAAAATGAGGGTGTTACATAGATATGATTTGGAGTATTTATTTTAATGTTCAGCTCTTGCTCATTCTCTCATCTCCAAATTTATCTTTCTTACAGTCTATTCAGCTGTTTTAATGATGTTGGATACTTTGATTGCATTATTGTATGCAGAAACAGGCCTGCAATTTCAGAAATAGAGCTACACAACTGCACAGTATTGTCTGGAGTAATAGGTGTTAAGAAAGTCTGGGGGTGAGTAGAGAAATAACAATTGATTAGAAGATTTAGTTCATGGCACGAGGAAAAGGGCTAGAGAATCTACTTCAAGCCTGAAACAGCCTTTTCAGGCTATTCCAAAGAAACTTCACTTATTAAGGTCTGGAACAGGATATATCATAAGAATAAATTCTCATTGGATAATTACCCAGTATTAGAAAACATTTGCTAGCTTCTGACAAGGGCAGATAGAAATTAGAAATGAATTCTTTAATAGATGCCATTAACATCACACTATAAATTCCCCAAACTGATCAGCATCGGGTAACATACATGTTTATTTCTGAAGCTGATCATGTATTAAAAAAGTTTTAGCAAATAAGTATTTCTCCTAATGAGTTTCATTTCAACAGTACCAGAACTTTAAATGGATGACAGTCACCCTGTCCTACATCTACCATTTTGTATTTGCAATTTGAGTCTATGAAGTGATTATAATTAAAGTTATATTATATTTTCCTGCTGTCTTTAATCAAGAAAAAGTCCCCATTGAAATAACAGGCAATGCACACAAGTCTAGAAATGGGCCTAAACCAAAACTCTGGATTCCAACACTCTTGACCTATGGAAAAGCTTTAGGGCTCCTCTAAATTATGTCTTGCAGGCCATGGCCACACTCTTCTCTGTCTGGCCTTGCCCCTATACATTACTTGCCATGCCTCCCTGTTTGTCCCTTGTGCTGGGCCTGGGAGGGAAGTTGGCTGTCTCTGTATCACTCAGAGATTCCCCACGCAAAAGGAATCTCCAAACAGGGAGACACACCAGCTTTCCTTCCCCTGTGCAACATAGGAATATTGCAGAGGGGCCAGAACAGGTCTCAGGAATTGAGAGCACAGTGTCTAAAATGGGATGAATATATTTTGCTCCTCATGTTGAAAACTTGTTATCATTTGGAACACCTGCTATGAATTTTATGCTGGCTAGGGACCCAAGCAAAGATCATTATTTTTAGAGTTAGGCATATCTTCACTCTTGTCAGTAGATCAATTATGAAAACTCAGTTTCACCACATGGAGTTTGGGTCAGCAGGTCCTGTCTGAAAAAATGACTGCAGAAAAATAAAAAGGGTTTAAAAAGTAGAAAGCGTGTGTCAAAACCTGTTGAAGCTCCATCAGTGCTTAGGACGAGAAGCACTTTAAATTCAGTATTCATTTTATTTTATAGGTGGGGACAATGCTTTCTCCAAAAGTTATAATTCTGGGAAGGCAATAATGCTGTGGATCATAGGGATAGTTGTCATAACCAGGTATGTGTGTACGTGAGTGGATGTGTTTGCCCATATGTTTGCTGTGAAAAAAAACCTATTGCTTCTTTGTCATTTTTTTTTCAATTTACCATAAAGGATGGTTTAGTATAGATTTATGTAGGTTTGTTCCTTCATTATTTATGTACCAAACATGAAAGAATTTGAGAGGAAGGATGGTCTTTTGGTAAAATAAATGGATAGGCTCTATGGAGAACTCAGGGTTCAATTCTTGAATCTGCCATAGACTTTCTGTGGAAACTTGGGCAAGTCATTTAATCTGACTGTGCCTCTATTCCCCATCTGCAAAATGGGGATAATAGTTCTTTGTCCCCCACCTCTGTCTATTTAGATTGCGAGCTCTTCAGGAAAAGGACTGTCTCTTATTGTGTTTGTACAGTGTCTAGCATAATGAGGCCATGTAGTCAGTAAAACAAATAATTATACTGATAATATACACATTTTCAGAACAATTGTCCTCTTTATCTGTCCTTTTTTGTTTGTTTGTTCACATATACCTGGCTAATTTCCATAACCCAGTCTCCCTTTTTGTCTCTGCAATTGAGAGCACCGTTTAGGTGATTTCAATCATAAATCAGGTACTGAGATGTCTAAACAACCTTAACTGCACCCACAAAAATTGTGGGGGCAAATTTTGGCCCTTCTGAGATTAAAGAAACTATGAGCATTGCCTTGAGGCTTAACAGTACATCTGAAACCCCAACTGATCAGACTCATTTGCTAGAAGGAGATAGACTAGTTTGATATTTATTTCTGACAGTCCTTAAATCTCCAGTTAAAAACGTCACTTTTATTATACAAACCTATATTTCCTCCAGACTTTTTTTATGACTTATTTCACTCAAGAATCTGCATTTTAATTAGATATTCTAAGGACATAAAACTCCTAAAACTTCAGCAGCTCATGAAGATTAGGGACCAAATTATGGCTGTTGAAAGTCCATTAACTTCAGAGGAGTTACACCAGCAGAGAATTTGTCCCAAGTTGTTCTCATTAAAGAAGCTCTTATTTCTAGCTGCTAAGGAATCTGAGCATTGCAAGTACCTACTGCTTGTTTATAAAGGAATTTTAAAATTCCTTTAAAACCAGATCTTTCCATTGATCTGAGGAAACATGATTATAGTTCTAAAGAACGGAGCTTCTCAAAGCAGGAGATTTTGGAGTAATGTGATGGGGTATACCCCACACTAGATAATGAGGGGGTTAAGGAGCTACTCTGAACTCAGCCAGCTCTGTCCTGCCACACCTGAAAGACATGCACAGGCTGGGAGGAGGACCATAAAAGGGGAGCACAACAGCCCACTTGTTGATAGATCAGGGAAGAGAACAGACCATCAACCATCCTCTCCTGAAGAGAGGGCTGAGGGAAGGCAGGGGCTTCCCAGACGGCCACAGTCTAAAGGCCCCTCACTGCGGGAAGGGAGGGCCAGATCCTGAAGTACCCTGAAAGGAGGCCTTCCTGTCTATCTCTTTTACTAATTCAGTGTATTTGTGCTCATTCTCCTTGCCTTTTGTTCACAGATTACTCCAAAGGGGAGAGACGTTTGAAGTGACCTGGGCAGAGAGTCGAGTTGCAGAAATAGACAGGCCACCACAGAGGCGGAGCAGCAACTAGCAAGAGATCCCAGTGGATAGAGAGAGCTGCTACTCCATGCCCAGCCATGTGGAGATGCCACCAGTGAGCTCCCAAGTAATTAACTCATTCATTTGAATTTTTTGAGTGCACTTTATACTGCATTCCGCATGTTACACCAGTTTGTGTCAGTTGCTGAATATTAAGTAATCTGACATAATGCAATCTGACAGGATGCTGCAGGCAGGGAATCTGAAAATTTAAACTGCCTACAGGGAAAAAAGAAGCTGATTCAAAATTTTGTGCAATATTTTTTTCCAGCTATACCTTGCTCCTTGCAGAAAGGTGTGGGATGAGCTTTCAGTAACGTAGTTATTCCACTTGTAACTTTCAGAGGTCGAGATTGTAACTTGGGCTGTACAGATGTGCAAGTGCACAAGGGACTTCTCTTTGTGCCCCTCCATAGGCTACCTGCACACTGGGTCCAGCTGCAGAGGGCTAAAAGGATGCTGCACCCCTGTTACTCCCTGCTGGGCTGGATGATCGGCAGTGGATGTGAAATTTACTCCCCAATATACCAGTAAAGCTGAGCAGAATACTTACTGTTCCTTCTCTTCACTTCTTGTGGGGCATCACAGCTACACACAGCTTGTGGCAATGACACCATCTTGCTCTCCTGAAGAGTAATCCCAATTCTAACGTTAACAATGCTTCACTTTTTGGCTTCAGGTAATTAGCTTAGAGTTGCTGAGCACTCCCAGCATCCATTGACTGACCTGGATTTGTAGGTGCTCAGCACTACTGAGAATCAGCCTCCATTAATCATTCTGTCCCGTCTTCCCCATTTGAAGAAAACAAGATGACGATATTTCCCTACCAAACAACTGGGTTCTGAGGAGAAGCTGTTTAATGTGCTCTTTGAGGATGAACAGAGCTTTGATACAGCAAGTGCTAATTGCTATTTCCCATGTGCACAAGTGAGCTACAAGATGTAGGGCAGAGCATATATCTTCAATGTCTTCACATGATTGAACATACATCTATAGAGTCTGTATTTGAGGAACTTTGGCTGAATGTGCGTCTTGAGCTGTTTTCCTGAAACCCTCCTGTCGTGAATTAATTAATAATAAAAGGGATTTTATACCCACTTTCAAGGTGGCCGTTTCTGAGGTCCTTCATGACAAAGGACATTCCGGAAACACAGAGCTGCAGAAAGCAAAGTTGTGATTTAAACCACTGCCCATGCTAGGAGTGCAGTGCCCAAGGAGGAATTCTCAGAGATAGAGTTTCTGAGACACTCCTCTGGAAACAGAAACACCGATAGACCCTTTGAAAGGGTACAGTCTGCCCTTCCTCAGATACTTGGCCCTGTGCAGATGGGGGTCAGGCAGGACCTTTGGGTTTCTGTTGCCTCCTGTGACACTAGAGATCTTGGTCCTTCAGCATCAGGGGCCTGATTGAACTCTCATTGAAATCAGTGCAATGACTCTCATTGACTCCAAGGGAGTAGGACTGGGCCCTATGGATGAAATCCTGTCCGATCCCATTAAGGTCAGTGGGTGTTCTGTTATTTTCTTCAATGGAGCCAGGATTTCAACTCAGAAGTTAAAGGACCAGGATTGTGCCTAGCTTCTCTGATGCTCAAAGGGGGAAAGTCTCCTGGTGCCCTTTCTTTCCACTGCTTGTCCAGGTGTCTGTGCCAGATACAATTAGTAGATACTCATGTTGAATCTGCAAGCACCAGACAGCAGTGGCCCCATATCCTCCGAGATAAAGGGTGTTGAGGGAGTGAGACATTTGTTTAGGTGATTAAAACAAACCCAGGTATCATTGTAAAGCCCTACTGCATCAACCTTGTTCTACTCCTAGGAGATCATGCCACTACACTCGCAATGCTAAGTATGCAAACATTCTGGGAAATTATCAGATACAGCTTTCTTTTCCACTGTACTACTTTAAAATGCGTCAACTCAGTCTCCAGACGGCACAGTAGGCATTTTTTATTATTATTATCATGATGCCTTCAATTTAAATCTTAGGACTGAGTTATCAATTAATGTTGAAATATGATAAGAAAAAACTATAAATTCAAGGCTTACAGTTGATTATTCATAATTGAGTTACAGCTCATTTGTATAAGTTATCTCCAGCCCACCTGTATAAAAGCAGTGCTAAGTTCTGACCACAACAAAAAAAAAAAAATGTCATTTCTTTCCTGTTGGTTCATTTCTAGTTCTAGCTTCCCACTCTCCCTCTGAGTTGTGCATATGCGGAGTAAGCTTTCCCACCGGTCCCATTATTTAATTCTCTGACCCTCGTCCCAAATGTCTGGATGCATGAAAGATAATACCCCATCTTTAAATCTTGACAAATGAATACTAATATTGATAGAAAAGCAGTATAGATCTGCCCCCAAACTTTGGTTAGAGTATGTTGCAGGAATCAAAGGGGAGAAGCTGTCTAGTGCAGTGTGGGCAACCTGCAGCCCGCGTGCCGCACATGGTCCTTCAGGGAATCTGCTGGTGGGCCGCGAGACAGTTTGTTTACATTGATCGTCCGCAGGCACAGCCGCCCACAGCACCCAGTGGCCGCAGTTCGCCACTCCCGGCCAAGTCTAGGGATCACTCAATTCCAGGGATCACTTCTTCAGATGAGGTAAATAATCATAGTTCCATGCCTACCTTTGTTTGTGAATCTAATCCATTAATGGTGTGTATGAATTTATAATAAATAGAGAACATTTCTTATAATTTACTGTAGCTACTATATTTTCCACTATTTGTGTCCTACATTTTCTATTGTATTCATATTAGAACATAAGAACGACCGTACCGGGTAACACCAAAGGTCCATCTAGCCCAGTATCCTGTCTACCGACAGTGGCCAATGCCAGGTGCCCCAGAGGGAGTGGACCAACAGGCAATGATCAAGTCATCTCTCTCCTGCCATCCATCTCCATCCTCTGACAAACAGTGGCTAGGGACACCATTCCTTACCCATCCTGGCTAATAGCCTTTAATGGACTTAACCACCATGAATTTATCCAGTTCTCTTTTAAACGCTGTTATAGTCCTAGCCTTCACAACCTCCTCAGGAAAGGAGTTCCACAAGTTGACTGTGCGCTGTAATGGGGTGTTTTTATATCCCTAAGTAATGCTAATTTCTGAAATATATCAATTGGTTCTGAAATTACTTTATGGAATTTTACCTATACTTATTGCATTAGGAAATATAATTTCTGATTATAGATTAGCAACTTCTGCTGTATTCATATTTCATATGTATATCCATCAGATGAAAATACCTGATAGATAAAAGCTACAATTGGTAGATGCTCCAAAAAGTTAAAAATCTTTTAGCAAAATTAAAATGACCAGTGGAAGAAGCAACAAGGGTATTTGGGCTGCAACGGCTCTGTTTCCATGCAGGGTGGTGAAGTGGTAGATGCTGCTATGGGACTTTGGAAAATACATTGCCAAGCTACTGCTTAGAATATTGAATTAGTTCCTCCATTGAGGTTAAAGGTATTAGGCCAAATTCTGCTCCCATTGAAGTCAACGGGAGTTTTTATAATCACTACAGCTGGACCAGAATTTGCCCTATTTCTTCATGTCTCTGTGTACATTTTTTATGACATAAAAGGCCTCCTTTTCCATTTCACCCAATTACTGCTATCCAAGTTGGTAATGGGGTAATTTTCATCACATCAAATGCACTCATAGACACCTCTCGTCAGAAAATTGTGGCACATCTATACTACTGCATAGATAACAGGGTTGAAGTGACCTCCTGTGTCAGCTATTCTGTCCATCTGAATCGCAGTAGGATCGTTTCAATGCTTTCTAAAGCATCACTAATATAGCTGATTCTCAAGCCTTGCATTGAATATCTTTACTGACATCAAATCTTCAACCTTTGTTGGCTGCTAATTCCTTGGCATTCTCTAATTGTCAGTATGCATCTTAACTGCATTTATTCTTTAATTATCTTGTAGGAGAAAAAATGAGTTCATGCCATTGTTAATAGGAGCACCATGATATTTACCCTCTGTAGCAATAAATATATTGCAAAGTCCTCAACCCTATTAATTTTTGATGATAGAGAATATTACGTTATGCAGGTTCTAGAATCTGAAATAAATACATTTAAATTCATTACTGATACACAAACCACATCAACAATCTTAACACTGACTTGATTTTTGCTATTGCTGTGGCAATAACAATTCTGCCGAATTTCAGTTTACTGACTTTCAAAAATCCAATTTAGGATTAACGTGAGAGCAACAACGAATGTGAAAAATTACTTTGAAATTTTGGGGTCTTTGAATGTTATCTCACAGCACTTAAGAAAGAGATTTCACTGCAGGCTTAAAAAATCCATACATCTCAGAGAAAAGAGGCAAGTGGTTGACTATTAAAGCACAATTTTACCCAACTGTCAAGTTGAACTGGTATCTTGCTTTATTGCAATCTGATCATTGCAAGCAATACTTTCACATTAATACACTGCTTAATATTGATGGATCCAGAGAAGATAATATTTGTCACCAGTATTCTCTTCTTACTACTCATTGCAGTTCCATGTTTTTTGGTTAGTTACAGCAATGATTCCAGCTTTTTCATTTCCTCAAACTTGATGAACAGTACCAGTGATTTGACCTGGAAAAATGAAAACAAAATACATATGATGGGAAAAATGATCCAAAACATGTATATTCTATACAAGAGTGAAGTTTGGAAAGTAGCAATGCCAAAAAAGACCTAGGGGTGATAGTGCACTGCAAAAGAGACCTGGGGTCAGATCCTCTGTTGGTGTAAATTGGTGTAGCTCCATCAACTGTGGACTTGTATTGGGATAAGGAGAAAATAGAGGCAAATTGCACAGCATGGAGAGGAATAAATCCTATCAGAAGGGCATGTGAGAGAAAAATGGCTACACTGGATACCTTTCCCTCTCTTTTGTGTAACTACCTTTCTAGCCTCTGCAAGTCATTTGTCACAGCCCCAGAAAAACACTGGACAAAGCAGGAAGCTGTGTAAGAGGCCCCACTCTAAGCAGCATGCTCTTTTCCAACTTCAGCCGCTCCACCAGGAAAGGTCATGGACAGCAACCTGTGGTTCCTCTGGAAAATTAGAGCCCCAAAGGGGTCCGGCAGTTATTGGCAGCATTTGGCTGTTGACCCGTCTATGCTTCAGTGGTTGGTGGGGAGCTGGAAGGGAGAGAGGGGAGACCAGAAAGCTACCTCCTCTCAGGTGGGCAGGATCCACAGAGCTTAGGCTGAGTCTCTGGAGATGTTCTGCACTCCAGACTCCCGCCATTTCTGGCTGTGTGGGTTGGGATTAATATTCAGAATCCATTGTAGCCCAAGAGATTTGACCTTATTGTTTTTCTTGGCTTTTTGTGTAAAAGGGAATCATGTGAGCTAATGTGATTTTGAGCAACATGAATTTGATCCTGCAATATGCTGAGCCCTTTTGCCCTGATTCAACAAGGCCTAAAGTTATACACGTGCCTAAGAAGTGGTCTGCTGGATTGTGACTAGACTGCTCAGTGTATTACAAGGCAGACAGACTCCTTTTTCGGAGCAGAGAACTGAGCCTCTCTTGTTACAGCTTTGGAAGGGACATGCCTAGAATAATGCCGTTCCTTCTGAAGTCCTCATGCTGCTGGAAAGATGTAGTGAAGTTGGAAGAAATTCACAGATGAGTAACAGGAACAATTAACTGACTGGGGGGGGGGGGAAGACTTGCTAAGATTATAAAAAGAACCAAATATGTAGACTGTCTAGATGTTGATTAAAGGAAAAATATCAAGGAAACAATTCCACTTCTGCAAACTCCCCTGAATTACAAAAGAACTAAGCCTTATAGTGAGATATATCAGTGCACTTTGGAGTTATGATTGTTCTGTGCCTTTGAAATAGCCTCCCAAGGGAGATAGTGGAAGCCCAATCCACTGAGGCATTTAAAAAGTCAGATTTACGCTGTTGTGAACTGAGTGAATTTGGCTCAATGTGTTCAGTACAGTGCTTCATCCCAGGAGTTGAAAAGTATTTACAGGACTATTGAAGAGAGGCCGGATGGCCTTGGTGCTAGTACAGGTCTGTGTTCAGTCTTGTGCGGTCTTGGGCAAGTCACTTAGGCTAGATTATGAAACCTTTACTGAAGCTGGTGAGCATTTATTCACATGAACAGTCCCATATCTTCTCTTTGTATCAGTTTCCCCCTCTTCTAATGGGGATTATAACACTGACCTACCATACAGGATACGTACACGTGTGAGTTCATTCATTAATATTTGCAAAGCAATTTGAGATCCTTAGATGGAATCATATAAGTGGAAAGTCTTATTAGTAATGGGTCAAATTCTTAGCCGTTGACTCATTTTCTACTTGTTCTTTATTCAGGCAGATTCCAATTGAAGCCAATGGGGGATTATCTGTGTTTCTGCTTGCTGGGTAATATCACAAAGGACTCCATGTGTCTAAAAATAAACTGGCTTTTTATTAAGAGATCAACATGCAGAAATGCTGCAACTACAGCTAGTATTCTGGCCATATGCACACCAACTTCTGGTTCCTCCTCTAAACTCTTCCCTCCTGCAACTTGTGCTCCTCCCTCCAAGTTTGATGCAGGTTGCTACAGCATGAATAAGGATTACAAAAATGGAGTGAGGAGTTTAGGTCTTGAACAATACTGATGATCAGTAGTAATCCTAGTAATACAAATGACTAGTAAATTCCTCAATATAATAGTTCTGCAGAGTAAAGACCTTCATGTTTCTATGTGTTTAATATTCTTATGTGGGTACAGTACAATTCTGATTTCATTTAGAACCATAGTTGGGTTCTATAGCAAACCCCCTCCTCATCCAAAGGACCTGATCCAAATCTCATTGAAATCAATGCAAAGATACCCAATGACTTGGCCTGTGATATTTGTGAGCTATACAGAGGCCTGCATTGGTGATCACCTTACACTTTTTGATGAAACTCAGAATGCTAGTTATGCAATTCATAACAAATTACTGAAGTCACTGTGGGGAGGAGAATTGAATTATCTTGTTTTCAGATAAGTGCTCAGTAATGCAGCTAATGGGAGAGCCTTATTAGCTTAGCCCACTGTCTGCTCTTTTGAAATTAAATTTCCTGCTGCTACTCAGAGCACCCCAGAGATGAATGGCCAGGATCTGTGATCCGTTTCACATTCATTGCATTCAGTGTAAAATGAACAAAGGATCTGATGTGAATTGCCATTATACTACTGACCTCAATGGATCTACACCAATTAACATTAGCTGAGATTCTGACTTGAAAAGGTGCAAAAACATGTTGAGAATCACCCCCAAGTTTTTTAAATGATTTTGTCTACACAAAGTAAGACGAAATACGGGTGTTTTTAGCTTGCTTATCTCAAAACAGGAATCAATACTTTCTATTTAAGAAGGCACTTTAGGAGGAAGGAAAACGCAACCTAAGTTGCCACTGTCTAGCTGAAATTACTCTTGCTTACAAAACATTTCATTTAAATGAGCCTTTATAAACAACTATGGTTTGGTTAGGCATTCTGGTACTACAAAGATGGACACCATTACAAAACCTCAAGGTAGACACTGATAGAATCAAATGACAAATTTCTATATGTTTTGACATTTGTCTGACACTATCCCTGAAACCCTCTTTCAATTTTTAGAAGGTCACCCATCACCATGATATCTGAGCCCTACCACTGAGTATTCAACATCCCCTTGTTAGGACATACCTGGATATTTCAAAATCCAAACAATGACATAACATGTCTAATGTTTGCTTCTATAAAGTATTTCCCATAACAGTATATTTCTATAGTAGTGATTGTAACAACACAGCACCTTATTAGTTCAAGCTGGTCTCTATGCTTTAACATTACAAGTAGAACAAAAGTTTTCTGTTAAATTATTTTGAATACATTAATATGCGCAAAGAAAAATATCTCAGCCTATGAATAGGAAGTTGTGAAATTAATTCTATGTAGAATTGATCCAGTTACAAATTGTCACTGTCATAAGCAGAGCCCCCCAAAATCTATTACATCAATTTATGTTGTAACTTGTGTTGAAGACATTTAGTGCCGATGAAAATGACATGACATCATATTACTGCCTATCTAGTCTCCTACTATGAACAACACTTTTTTATGTTGAGTTAAAAACACTTGAATCTACACACTGAATACATTTCAAAAAGTCAAGTCTTATTCCCAAGGGAGTAGTTTTCTAAGGAAAGACTCCTGGAAACTCTTAGGAATTTATGACCCAGATAAAGCAAGGTAATATACGTGGACAGATACATTTATTTAACAAGACTTTGAAGATATGGACATGGCCAAATGTATATACTGCTTAGTGAATGTTAATGTTATTCCCCAGCTTATTTTCACATAAGATCTATCAAATCTCCCATTGACTTCAGTGGAGTCAGGATTTCACCCATAGAGAAATCCGCTAAGCTACAAATAATGGACAAGACTGTTTCTTGTACTATACACCCATCCAGAGATGTAAGGGGGAGTAAGACCAAATGGTGGAGTACAGGGATGATGATCTGGATTGTGGATCACAGTATGGTCTCTGTGTTGCTGCTGCTCCCCCTCCTATGGTGGGACACTGTTAGGCAAGGCTGGGGAATGTGTACGTTTGTGGCTTTGCCTACCTTCACTCGATGCATTAGCCAACAGAACTGAACCAGTGCAGATGAAAAAGTGATCTGCTTCTGGTGCTCTCCAGCAGCAGATCAATTCTCTCTGGAGCAAGGCAGGGAACCAAGGGACAAACTTGAACTCTCAAGATCACAATTTGTTCTCTGATCTCCTTCTGGGAGATGTTGCTGTGTACTCAGAACCGGGGTTGTGATATCACAATCTAGTCCAATAGGGGAGGTTGTTACTCTTCTGATATGAAATGGAGAGCTGCCAGAGCAGTAAAACAGGAGGAGCCCCTGAAAGAGAAGTGAGAACTGCTTTGGAGATGAAGAGCTCCATGAAGATAAGTTTATCTGTCAATGGTGAAAGAAGAGAGGAAGGTGGGGGTAAAAGGTAGATAGAGCTCCTGCAAAAGGCTGGGAGAAAGTGTACTAGCAAGAGTTTGATCCAGTTCAAGGTATGGAGTGGGAGACTCAGCACCATGAAACACAGAAGAAAAGTGGCCCAAATTCAGATCTGGATTTCAACTGCCCCCAAAGTGCAGAGGCAATGAGATCTAGGTTTTATTTCAATATCTTTAAATCTGTTCCCTTAAAGAACATCAATATCACTTCCAGGTAGCATACCAGGTGGCAAGAGTGAATTTGAAACTCAACTAGTGCCTATCTCATGACAGATCCAACACCGCAGCCCCTTGGTTTTGACCTTCCATGCCATCTGTGGGCAAAGCTTAATCGCTTCAGATGTGGAGAGATCAGATGTGCTGCAATGACTATAAGTAGGACTTTGTGACTCTCTGTTCTGCTGCTGTGGCCTATTAGAAGATGTAGATCCTATCCTGCAGGCTGCATCCATTGATAAGGGTTCCCTGGTTCCCTCATGGCCGTGCACAATGCCCTTCCCTCAGTCATTGAATGGGTTAAGATGTTTAGACTAACATGCTTGACTTGAATGTCAGTGTAAATGCAATCAGAATAATCAACTAAAAACTCATTATAAAGACAAATGTATTTATTATGAGCCATAGTGTTTGTATTTCTATTGCAGTAGCACAGTGAGGCCCCAGTATTGCGCACACAGTGAAAAGGCAGTCACTACGCCAACGCTCATCTAGTCAGAGCTGTAGGTAATCAGAATCTGGATTCAGATTTCTGGCACCCTGAAATTCAGAGATAAGAGACGGAGGTTTGGTTTGGTTTGCTTTCCTATAAGCAGTGGTGATGCTGCTGCTGCTGTTTGTTGTTATAAGAGAGAAAAATGCTCAGTTATGGGGGTTCAATTCCATCTTGATTTTTGTGTTGACTTCTCATGAACTGAATGGTTTATGATACTACCAGAACCACTCAATAGAACTTCATTCCAATAACTGACACTTAGCTGTTCTTATTCTGTGAATAATAAGTGAATGGAGAAATAGCCAACCCATTAAGAATTCGCCTTCTTAAATATAATGCACACAAACGTATTGTGTTTATTTAAAATAAATAATACCTTGATTGCAAACTCTTCAGAGCAAAGTCCTTGTGTTTATTTTTTTCTGGTAAGTGCCCTTTGTGTATGTGTGTGTGTGCGCATGTGTGTGTGTCTTTAAATATATTAAATAACAATACATATGTCTGGCTCTCCATTATCATCGCTACTGCTAAGGCATTTCTGAAGTGCCCATTAATGTAGAGTCTAGACACTGGTTGTAATGTTGAATTATATTTCTGTAACAATAGTGAGAACCCAAATAAATCCCTAAAAGGTCCTTAATATATTCTCACATAATATATAATCGTTGAACTATAACATTAAGAGAAGATACTCTAATCCAGCATGAAGCATGGATAAAAGAATTCAGCATACATCATGCATGTGTTGTTTTTGAAAAAAAGGACCCCATCTTGCAGACATTTCCTGGCACAGTCTTAAGGCATTTCCATACAAAAAGTTAGTGCATAACAAGCTGCAATGTAAATCCACCGTGCTCCAGCATGCTGTGCACTAACTCCTCAGTACAAGTTCCCCAGTGTACTTTGTGTATTTCTGTGGTTTTTGTAAGGCAGCTTCCCCATGAGCCATAGATTCCATAGTCATAAAACTCATCTCATGTTTTTTTTAAAATTAAAGGGACCATTATAATCCTTGACTCTGCTGTCCCTGTGTAACACAACTCTGTAGTTTCTGAATCAAACCCATAACTTCTGTTTGGCTATAGCATATCCTTTAGAAAGACTTGATTTAAAGTCTTCAAGTGCTCAGAATCCACCACAGCCCTAGGTAAGATGTTCTAATAGTTAAAGTCTATCTGGATTATATATTTATCTCTACTGCAGTCAGAAAGGAACCAAGATGTTGTTGGGTCTGGGATATACGCACATAGTCAAATATAAGTGCTTTTTCTTGTGTAATGGAAGTCATGGAAAGATTTTAAATCTACTAAAATTCCCTCAACCTCTTCATCCCTTGTTGAAGCTCTCCGTTTCTCTCTCTCCCCCACCCTTCCCACACAGATTCAGTTCTCCAGCGCTTTATTCAATCTCCCTTCCTGCTCAGAAAAGTGAAACCATGTGATTAGTGAACACAAACCATTCCATCATGACCAGTCACACAGTTCTAAAAGCAAATTCCACAGAGAGGCTACTGGAAGGGGCACTTTTTGCAAACAGTTGATGAACAACCTATTGGGTCAACAAGAGTCTAAAAATCCATCCTCCAGCAACTCTGAACAAACAAATCATTGAAAATCAATGGGTAGGAGAAAAGGTCCAAAGCTGATAAATAATTCAGCATGAATAGTTCAACCAGTTATTTGGCCCTTACTACTATCTTTGGTTCATTTCCCATCCTAGTCCTATTTTGGGGAAAGGTGAGGAGTGGATCTCTCTCTTTCTTTCATCCATGTGTTGTTACTAGCCTTCTGATGGTCTTTACTCTGGCAGAGTGTGCTTGATTTGGCTATTGCTTTTGATTGCATTGTCAGTGTTTCCATCATTAGTGTGCTGTACATTTTTTTCACCCCTTGAACTGGTCAACAGAGCATGTCAGCTGTATTTCACGTAAGCTTTAACCTACGTGGAATGCATGAAGTAAACCCATCCATCTTCCTCCTAGGGAAAGATGCCTCACTACAGTCCTGGACCAAACACAACTGCTGCAGTACTGAACATGTGTGGCCAGCTGGAAGTCTGCTCAGGGGCTAAAGAGAGCTTTCCATACGAATATGACAAGACATTTGCTCAAAACAACAGATCTCACAGCACCACGTTGGCTTAATATAGAGCCAATATATTTCCATCTGTTCTACTTCTATCAGCTTAATTTCAGATTAAACATACTTGCTATCTAAACCTGTAATGGGTTTACCCTCATCTATTGCTCCATTTTCAAGACGGTGGATCTATGCCAAGAAATCTCTTGCCTTTGGTGCTATTAACTATTGATACATGAATTTTGCTCAGACCTGAGTGGGATCTAAGCGGTGATTTCCCTCTGATGTTTAGTCTGAGCAACTTTCCCTTTGGCTGCTAGTGGCTTACTTCAGCAAGTGATGGTGCCATCCAGAATCTCTTCCTGATAAGGTGTAAATGCTACTCTTGATCAGCAAAGCTTGCTATGTGAATTGGAGTATGTAGTTTACATCAAACTTAACTTTAGCCTGCTGTGACCTCAGTGACCTCTGGGAGTTTATGACATGGTTGACTTTGACATTCAATGGCAAGTACACTGCACTTCTATTTGATAATTCTTGTTTGACCTTACATTACTCATGTAACATCATATTTATGTTGGATGGCACCATTTTATGAGATGATGTGACACTAAGTAACACAATGTGACATTCCAAATGCAAAATGGTGCTCTGGAAATGTGACATAACTTGTTCAACATAAATATATGCTCTTAGCTAATCAGCATCCAGAGACATTGTTTCCAGTCTAGCAACTAATGTAACTTAACAGACAGGAAATCACCATAGCTAACAAAAGCATTATTGCCTTCTTCAGCTTGAAATTGGTGAGCAGTTATGGGACAAAACAAAGTTCGCTCACTCTGATGAAGGAGCATGAACACTTTTAACTGGTTTAGAGAGAGAATAAAACCCAAAATGTGCATTTGGTAGGTCAAGGCAACCTTACTATGCTACTTTAAAAGGCTGCTCTCACTTTCTGCAATTGTGCTCCTATTCTCATCTATATCACAGGACTCATTGAATCCTGAATTAGTGCTATCAGATTTACAGCATGAGCTCAGAAGATGGTCTGCTGTTTCCTTTCTTTTTTTTTTTCCTGAGACAGTCTCTTGGATATTGTTTACTCTGTCTCTACACTTGTACATGTGTAAGTATATCAACAGTAAAGTTGGTAGAAAAAATGCTAATTTAAATATTTTTCTTAAATAAACAGAGACACATTTAAAAAAACCCCTCAAAATTAATTCAATTTTTGAACATCTATTCAGCCTGCTTCCCCCCAAAAAAATGAATTTGGAAAGTTTTTCATAAAATAGGGACACATTAACCCTATGATTCTATGATTTTTCCTGAACATTTTTGCAAAAATATTCCACTTTTCAACCAAAACGGGTGTGTACTCTGATTGACTTCAAAGATGAGAACATAATTAAAAACTATGGTGGATTGGTACCATTAGGTAAAGGCACTCAAAATGCAATACAGAGTGCTACACAGACCTGAATTTATTACCTTCACAACATCTGTATGAGGTACAGCATGTAAGTAAGCCCAGATTTCACTAGTAGGGAAACTGAGGCATGAACACTAGCTTTTAACTGGATCTCAACACATCCTCCAACAAAGAAGTTGCAACTTCATGCTGTCACTCAGCAAGTCAGAGCCGGAATCATTATCCCAAAGTTCCTACTCCCCAGTCTCATGTTTATGTCTCTAGTTTAAAAGCTATTATAGATTTTAAAAACAACAACACCACCAAACATTGAGTATTTTGTTTTCCTGTAGGTCAGTGTTTGAATGCTGAAGGTTTTTTTAAGTTATTTTTATTAGAAAACAATGTTAATAAATGCATGCATGTAACCAAAATCATAAAAACAGAACACTTCTGTACTTATCTTCTGGCAGAGAACTTTCCAGCAGAGGTTATGAAGCTTTCCCTGCTCTGTGCAGTCTCTGATTGTGTCAAACAAGGAAGCCTCTGGCTACCCTTCTGTGAGCTGGCTGGGAAGAACCGTATCCCTCTGTCTTTGCCCTGGTTGGGGAGTCAGGTGCAGATGCTTCGTGGAGCACTGTCTGCTGCCTGGAGTTACAATGGGAAGCATTTTCCCCTTCTCTTTTGTGTTTTGTGTGTTATTTTCCTCCACACTCTTTCACTACTCTCTTTGGTGTTGCTCATTTCTCCACAGGCTCCTTCAGTCCCTCTGAAAATTGATTTGCTATATTTTTCTCTCAGCTGTGGGATGGACACAAAATCACTGAAATTTCCTTTTCCCCACCCACACTGCCCTCAGTATTAACCTTGAATATCTTTAAACTAGTATTGCTTGTATTGCTGTTTCTCATTCTTGGTACCATTTGTAGGTCATTCTTCACCAGCAAGGCAAAAGCAACCTTCTCCAATAGGCTTAATTTCTGTGCTTGTTTTTCAGTGCATTGCTTTTACCTGAGCCTGACCAAAGGGGACGGGGAGATACCCAGTATCTTTGTTTACATTGATTTATTAGTTCATACTTACAAGATACACAAGCATCAGTAAATTATATTATTTCTGAAATTAAAGCATGAAGAATTCTAGCCTGGACCTAAAGGTAACCAATAGTTACACTGGAGAAACACATTTTGTCATGGTAGAAATATAGGGTGTCCAGTGCAAGACATAAATCGGGAAAGTTCCAGCTGAGTCATGAACTATGATGAGTCATCTAGTCCACCCCCCGCTGAGCACAGGTCAGAAGGATCCTTCTGTATGGCTATATGGCCAATAGAATGGCTTCCAACTTAGTAAAACTGCATTGCCATTCAATAGTAAAAGCAGAACTACAAAGAAACATGGGGGAGGGGAGGGGAAGGAAAGATGATCAGAGAATAAAATGAATGAATCACAAAAGGTGCAGAAGTTCCATTCAGGTAAGGTTGGATGCTTGCTTATCTAAATAGCTTTGAACTGCAAATAAGGCAGAATATCTTGCACGACTAGGCTTTTTCTTGTGATTTCTAACTCTTCTTCTGAGGCAGAAAATAGTTCAGGAACAGACTTTGTTGTGCTATTTTGATATTTCCACTCTGTTTTTCCTGAAACTAAAGTGAGAATGAATTTTTTTTAAATATAAACAATTAAAGGTTGGGTTTGGTTCCTTTTGAGCAATAGGCAGTTTAAGCCAGGTCACTCATCCCTGATGGTGAAGTAGAACATAAGAACGGCCATACTGGGTCAGACCAAAAGTCCATCTAGCCCAATATCCTGTCTTCTGACAGTGGCCAATGCCAGGTGCCCCAGAGGGAATTAACAGAACAGGTAATCACCAAGTGATCCATCCCCTGTCTGCCATTCCCAGCTTCTGGCAAACAAAGGCTACTGACACCTTCCCTGTCCATCCTGGCTAACAGCCATTGATAGACTGAAGGATGAAATATAAGGATGAAGAAATCTTAGATTTATCTGTCTTCTCTTGAAGAGGAATTAATGAATCCAGCAATATGGTGAGATTTGTCATCAGCCAGGCTGTACTTTCAGAAATAAACCAACTAAGATATTTATTTTCCTTTGTAAATGAAGACGGAACCCTCACTGTCTATCACTGTCCATCTGCCTTTAATGTGCCTATCACTATCATATCCATGTGATATACATATAATGAAAACAGCAAAATTTCTTTCCAAAAGGAAAGTACTTTTCATCTCACCTTCATTATGTTGGTTTCTCCCTAGTGGTTATTTTATTATTATTATTTATTATTTATAAGACAGTAGCTCCTAGGGACTTAGGCATGGACCATGACCCCACTGTGCCTGACTCTGTACAAACACAAAACTAAAAGATGATCCCTACCCCAAAGAGCTTACAATCTAAGTATGAAACAGATGGATACAAACAGACAGATGAGGGAATACAAGGAAACAATGAGACAATATTAGTCGTCATGATAGACAGTAGTCCTCAGCACACCAGTTGCCAACCATTGTCAGGTTTGTTTTTGGCATCATGGAAAAGGAGAGTTTTAATATTTTACTTTTATTTCATTGATTAAGTATCAAATGTTGCTGTTATCAGGGAAGCCCTGCACAAAGAAATGGATCTTTCCTTGTCCTTTGAAAGTGGCAATAGTTGGATTTTGTTCCACTAAGAAAACCCTGCCTTTGACCACTGAGAGTTTCACCCTGGTCTTGGTTAGCCATGACATTGTTGAGGAGAGCAGATTTTATGGCTGTGTGCTGAGAGAGGGGGAAGCCACTGAGATGCAATGCTTTAAAGATAGGAACCAGAGCATTGAAACAGAGTTTGCACCTGTTCTCCAACAGATTGAGCTGACATTTCCTGGGGCACAGCCATTCAAAACAATCTGAATATAGCAAGCTCAGCTGGTTCACTCTATGGACTGCCATGTGACATGTCCATTACATTTCATAGCATGTTGGAACGTACTGCGCAAACTGTGATATTTCATGCTTTATGCCCCCTTAGGCCAACTGGGCTTGTCAAAATTTTCAATGACTGGTGATGAACACAGTTAAAGGCTTTGTGTTGACTGACCCATTAAACAGCCACCTTCCCTGGCTTACTGATGTTCAAAGGAATAGCCAATAATTCAACACATTTAGAGAATAGCGATGCCAGAGGTCTAGACTATATAGCCTGCTTCTACCTGAGGACTGTGCTGAAATACTGATGGATCATATTTAAAAAGTGTTTTTTTCGTTGGAATGATTTAATAGCAGTTTTACTGACAGGGACTTTTTTCAAGAGAACCATATGTTTCTGAAATTTCCATGCTCAATATAACCCAGGGCTAATGCTTCATTTCCAAGTATACTAGCTTGCCGCAAAAAGTTACCAACTCAACAAATTCACTGCAAAATTGAATGTTACATTTAGAATAACACAGTGCCCCTTAGTGGTCAATTATTGCCTCATTTCCTTTGCTTGACGGTGTCATAGTTGATATGCAAATAAAGTTGGCCACCGGAAGTACATAATCAGATGGCCAATTAGTCACTAAAGGTTGGCTTCTTGAAGTCCAGATAAGTCAAGCCATGAATTGCAGACTCAAAGCAGGGAACAATGTAATTATAATAAACATTTTATCAGTTCTGTTTGTCAACCAAAGTTCTGGAGAGGGATAGCTCCTGGGAACAGATGCATCCACCAGCTGCTTATTATATACAGATGTCATCACCTTAAAGCAATGATAAAGAGGTCATACCAATTATGGAAGTGTCAGGCTGCTCAAATGTAATGTTAAGATACAGTGAACCATTCTATTGGTTAGATTGCATACACAAATACAGTTTTATTGATTATCACTGAACCACAGGGCTCGGCCTCAAAGCACCTTAACTTTAGAAAATATCTCTTTTATTTAGTTTTCTAATATATTCATAGAATATATTTAAAAATAAACTGCACACTCACATGAACGAACACAGAAAGACCCGCAAACACATGCACACCCTGATACATTGTGTAGGAGCTGATCCTCAGCTGGTGTAAATTGGTGTAATTTTGTTGCGGTCAAAGGTACTATGCCAATTCACACTAGCTAAAGCTCTGGGCCCAAATTTCTATACTGTCTCCTCAATGCACAGATCCACAAAACACTTTCTGAAAAGAGGGAATTATAAGATAAAGAGAAGAGGATAATTAGACGTTGATGGTTATAATGAATTGACATAAGGCTTGTCTGCTCGGCTAGTTAGTGCACAGCAGGCTAGTGTGCTGTACAATCACACCCTGGCTTGCTGCACACTAACTAGCCATATAGACAAGCCCTCAGTGGCAAACAAGAGTGGTGCAGGCTTACAGATAACAAGGCATTCCCAAGTAGACGTGCCATGCCACCCGAGCTTTGAAAAGTCTTGGGAATGGGGCATAGCAGAGGCTCTAACAGGAAGATGGGAATAGATAGAAGTGAGAGGTATAGTAGATATGAAAATAAAAAAGGTATGGGGGAAACATAAGATAAAGAGTTTTTAGAACTGGACTCTGGATGGACAGTAAGCCAATGAGGGTAATAAAATGTACTCTCATTATTATATTAACGTCATTGTTAATATGCTGTGTTGGATGCATTTTAAAGGCTTTTCCAGATCTTGAATGTTGTTTTCTTAAGTGGATTTAAATGAAAGTTAAATGCGTTATCCCTTATCATATTAACAAACTCATTGAATATATTTTTCCTTCTTTATTGTGTCTTTTGGCCCTTTATGTTCCTTTTCATGAGGTGGGTTTTTCTTATTTGTTTGTGTTTTTTTCAATAATAATCCAGAGCTTATTTACAGTTCATGGACAAAATATAGCCAGGCATAATAAAATTTACTGCATAAACTAAATATAGCTGGGGATTTGATATTATATTTTCTGACTAAAACTTTGACTGCATCTATAAACATTTGGATCTCCTATAATCCAAAGACATTTTATAAAAGGATATTCAGAAAATGTCCCCTTTCTGATACCTTCTGCCAAATGTCAGTCCGGTTTTCTTTTCTGTAATGACACAGTCTTAAAACTGAAATCTTTGCAGACCCTTAACTACAGTGGTACTACTGAGGATCTATAAAACAATACATTTCTATTTATTGTGTCAATATTAATGGTAAGCCCATGTCTCTACCAGGCTGTCTTTTGCAATCACCATGAGTAAGCTCTGTTGAAGTTTGCATTTTAAATTTAAATACAACAGAGGCCATTATGTTTTACTGCCAGCATAAACAAGTATATGATTTACTTATTTATATGAATTAATCAATATTGCAGACAATAACTCCAGACAAGCAATGCATTACCTTGATGTCTACTATGATTCTGAACTAGCAATTGCAAGCTAAATCGCTTTACAACTAAGTACCTGATCCTGGAAGGCCCTAAGCTGCTGACACGCTTGCTGATTTCTACTAGAGATCTGGGCACTCAATGTCTGTAGGGGAGATGACTCATTCAGTGAAAGAGTTAACTGGGATTTGCCACAGTATTCAGTTCTAGAGTTGCTTAGTCAGTGTTAAACATGGAGAAGAAGAATGGGTTTGTGGTTAAGGCACTGGATCAGAACTTAGAAAATCTAGCTTTAATTCATGGCTCTATCTGTGATGTTTGAAAATGTCACTTAATCTCTGTGTCTCTCAGTTTTCCTTTTCTCCACACTTTTGTCTCTAATGTACATTTTGATTCTAAGCTCTCCATTGGTGGCTCTTGTGTGATCTTTTTGTACAGTACAAGGCCTAATGTGATGGAGCCCAGATCTCAGTTGGAGCCTCTAGACTCTACTATAATACAAATACACCTCTACCCCGATATAAGGCGACCCGATATAACACAAATTCAGATATAATGCGGTAAAGCAGCGCTCCGGGGGGGGGCGGGGCTGCGCACTCCAGCGGCTCAAAGCAAGTTCGATATAACGCGGTTTCACCTATAACGCGGTAAGATTTTTTGGCTCCCGAGGACAGCGTTATATCGAGGTAGAGGTGTAATGAATAATATCTACACTCAATAGACATTCAATCCATTGTTCTAAAAGCTAATGCTAGGAAGGGGGGAATGATTGATTGCTCATGTAGCTAGAAAGGTGGGGAATTTTCTCATCTGCAAACTTTTCTTGCACAAGTCCATTGGTCAGCACCATTCACTGGTTGGAACATTTAATTATATTAGACATTCTCAAAATAAGTGATTACTTGTGATATGTCAACATTTCTGACAACATTGCTCATGATGTAGGTATTTTGTAGTTAATCAGAAGAATACTTCAATCTTAAAAGTCCACACGCAGAGAGTGAACATGACACAAGCAAAAGGACATAAACTGTAACAAAAGTAGAATTTAGTGTGAGATTCATTAGATTGCAGTTTTCCACATATGTGCCACTTCAGTGGTTCACAGCGTGTATGAAAATAAATTAGGAGCTTCTGAAATGTATAAGGGTGCTGTTTATATGATCAATAATTCAGAAAAATTGCTGTGTATTTCTTTGAAAGTTTGTTTACATGGACTTTAGAATATAAGATAAGCATTTTTTTTTCAGATTGATTTTATTCTGTTCTTTTATTTTTAACATTTATTGAAATGAGAATATAAAGTGTAACATATAAATTCCTCCCAAACAAACAGGACTTAGATTTTTGTAAGCTGTAGGCCAGTCTCTGCCCTCCCTTATTCCATGAGTAGCTCTGTTGAAATTAGTGGAACTACTTGTGAAAAAGTCTGACCTAGAGAAAGAAAGTAACTATTTAATGAATTTATACCATTGTATCTTGTCATTTTTAAAATAGTTTAAAAATTAGTTGTTATTTATCCACCTGTAAACTATACATTTATTAGAAGAACATTATGAAATCTCTGGAGTCCATTCATGTACTTATGGGACCTGGTTTCTATTTGATATATAACATTGCAAAGGGGGTGGGGGGAAGAGAGTATGAAGAAGATTCTCCTTGGGAAGGTGAAGAAATTTTTGGGGACTTTGGGGAGGGATAGCTCAGTGTTTTGAGCATTGGCCTGCTAAACCCAGGGTTATGAGTTCAATCCTTTAGGGGGGCCACTTAGGGATCTGGGGCAAAATCAGTACTTGGTCCTGCTAGTGAAGGTAGGGGGCTGGACTCAATGACCTTTCTAGGTCCCTTCCAGTTCTATGAGATAGGTATAGATATATATATCTTTATTTTTCCCCATCAGTGTTAATTAAAGGTAGAAGATAGTACAAAAAAACCACACCAAGACAGTTCAGAATATAGATGAAGATAACTCCCCACTGCCTTTCCCTTTCCCATGCATGTAATATATCACCAAAAATGAACACTTACAAAATCTTAACCCAACATATAGGTCACCCCAGATAATCAGAGTGGAAAACTTGATGGGTAGAGCTGATTGAAAACATGTCCTACACATTTTTTGAAATTTGTTTTGTTTGTTTTTAAAAAAATTAAATTTCAACCAGTTGCCCCAAAAGTGGGGCAAAAACTTGCAAATGTATCACAGAAAATTTTCCCATTTCTTCTTCCGATGTTCAAATTTCAAAATTTTGTTAAGATTTGAAATTTCAATCAGCTGTATTACTGGATCTCATCTTGGGTTAGTCATTTCAGTAATAGTCACTCTACTACTTACATTTTCTGTGGGGAAAAATATAATCCAATATTGTTTCTTAAAGAGACATCCAGAAGCTTATGACATGGTGCCTTTTCCATTTTTTATTAATTTATGTAATATGAGCCCCACGTCTGTGACAGTAGCTTACTGTCTAAGTGAAACAAATGATTTCTAGGCAACAGAGTAACAAATGTACAAATAACGTCCCCTTTTGGCTGTTATGACCTTTTATTATTCTCTTCTGGATTAAATGACAAGTCTCATTGCACTTACTAAAGTAACATATAGCTTCTCCATTTTGTAATTTAATACCACAGACAAAGGTGAGTGATGTTTCCCTTTTAATACTCAGTATTTGGAATAAAATGTAGTCAGCCAAAAGATATGTTGTAACCTGGCAAACAGATTTGGGGGAGAACATTCCCAGCACAATACATAACACAGAGTCATACCATAAAGGGATCATTAAAGCATCCAGGGGGTCTGTACCACTAGAATTAAAATAGATAGTGCTCAGACTCTATAATTATTATCTGCACTGGAAGTAGTGCCTCTGGAACTCAGTCTTTATCTTTTATATTACAGTAGCACCTCAAAGCCCTAACCAGCATCAGCAGCCCAAGGCATTATGTGTTGTACAGATATACAGTCCCTGCCCCCTGAAGATCTTACAATCTGAATAGGCAAGACAGATAAGGGGTGGTAGAGAGGAAGTATTATTATCCCCGTTTTACAGAGAGGCACATGAAATGAGGCAGAGAGAGATTAAGGCCCCAATCTGGCAAAGCATTTAACCATGTGCTTAACTTTACATATGTGAGAAGTCCAATTGACTTCAATGGGACTACTTGTGTGCTTAAAATTAAGTATATGCTTATGTATTTTGACTTGCACAAGGTCTCATATTGGAGCCAGTAATAGAACCTAGATCTCCTGAGGCCTCATCCCTGTCTTAATGGCAAGCTCACCCCTTCTCTCAGGATTGTGGTGCCCTTATGCTAGGTGTTGTATAGACACAGAACAGGATGGTCGCTGCCCTGAAGAGCTCAAAATCTAACTTAAGGGAAGAAAGTCACAACAATGGGTATAGCACTGTAGGAAGAAGTGGGGGAGGGAGAAGGGAAACAGCACTAAGAGAATGTGTTATCATAGACCATCAATGTGCATACCTAGATGTATGATACTGTAACATGTAATTAAACTAGGTACTATCTTACCATGATTAATAATATAATAAAATCCTTATAACAGCTGCCCAGGTCTTGCTGCTATCATTAATTGCATGCAGGCACTCACACCATCAACCACTCTTTCCAGGAGATATAAATCAGACTTAGAAATTGAGTGCACCGCAGCTTTAAGCAGGGGAAATCACAAAATAGTCGATGGGGGTGCATTTAACAAAAAGTGTCAAATGCATAAGCACATACATAGTAAAAAAATAGTTATTCATGCAAAGGACTCAACTTGTATTTGGAGTTGTTTCAGTCTTTGGGAGAAAAAGGTGTTTAAAATAATCCCAAGAACAACAGACATGAAAAGGTAATTAAAAACTAAGCCACGTTCAGATTTGACTGTGGATATGCCAGCAATCATCAAACGGTAGGATGTTAAAGCAACAATAGATGTTGTATCCTTAGACCACCGTGAACCAGCCCAAATCGTTGGGTAGTAATGGGGGCAAGAGAGGAATCAGTCCCTCCCTTCAGGCTGCAAATGGACTGCAGAATGAAGGCTGGCATGGGCTCTGCAAGGCTCTTCATGGTGGGGGGTGTCTGGAAAGATCTACGTTGGGGACTTCAACGGCAGAGTCCAAGGAAGGGTTTTGTGGCCTGCAGCATGCAGGGGGTCAGACCAGATGATCATAATGGTCCCTTCTGACCTTAAAGTCTATGAGTCTATGTAGGAACACATCAGCCCAAGAGCTATTCAACATGGGCAGCCCCCACTTTGAAATTTCTAGTTGTATGTTATTAGAACAACCCATACAACTTGTGTGTGTGTGTGTGTGTGTGTCTAGGTGCTATTAATCTATTACAGATTCTGCTTGTGACAAATCAGAGCTGACAACTTAATTCTTTATTACAGAGAAATCGTAGAACAGAAGATGTGTCTTTTTGTTGTTGTCTTTTAAACTCTGAGTGAGGATTATTAGGTGCCAGGGTCCATCTGTGCTGAATGATACCGCAAAGAGGTTAACTCACTAAAGCCACTGTTTGACTGTCATTTTCAACTGGAAGTCGATTCTGTGTATCTGTAAATTCTATTCCATTAGAGGCAACTTTCAATATGAGCTTCATTCTTGCACTACTTTATACATTCAGATATAACAATGCTACTGTATATGAATCAGCAGATCTCCAGTACACAGGAGGAAGGATATTAACTTTGAAGTAAATGCTAATAATGGGATTTAGTGAATGGTGAAAAAATACTAAGGCTATTTACGGAACACATAATTAAAGTCTTCCCTTAATGATTTAAAATCTGTGAAATATACTCAGCACCTGTTAACATATGAATCCAAATGTTTTGCTGTTATATTGCACCTTTGGGCCTAAGAAAAGCATTTATTTAAAAGGAAAGTTGCATTATGTGCTGACAGCAAAGCTCACCCACACTGCAATAACCCTTTAGTCAAGGACCAGGGTCAGTGTGGGCAAAACATGTTCAATCACCATCCTCTGGATGGTGAGATTGGAAGGCATACATTTTCAAAGCATCACATGACAGATGTATGTTCAGATGTATGGTTTTATACTGGTTACTATTTAACCAGCTTTGTCTGTTCATCTTTCATGTCTGAAATCTTATATTTTCTAGGAGGGCAAAAAGAATGTTTTAAAGACCCTATGATTTCTGTCATGAAAGGTTTGAATTTTTTTCCTGATAATGTTGAGCCCCCTATATTTCTAGCCCAGAGAATTTGTTTCTCTATTTAAAACATATGGTTGCTATAACTACCTATCTAATGTGCTCCTGACTTACTATTCAATATGGCACATGGGCTTGATCTAGCAGAGAGCTTTTCATATAAACTCACACACACATTATTAAATATACACACTGGGAATAAATCAGACATTAGGACCTCATAGAGCAGTGTTCTACCATTTTCATCTGAAAAATGCTGCTACTGCCAGTGCAGGACCAAGCTGAGGATGGATCTTCCTGGATTCTTCTGCTTGGGTAGGAGTCTAAAGAAAAAGCCACATTGGGAAATGCCAGATCCTGTCTGGTTTTGCATATAACTTAAAGTCCTGAAGATGTAATCAAGATTGGGTTTTGAGACACCTGAAGGAAAATGATTAAAAATGCTTTGCCTAATAATAGTCATAGCAAAGCATGTTCCTGGAAAGTCTCCATTATTGCCAATGTTTTGTTCCAAAAGAAGGGATTTTCAAATGTGCAGGTCACTGCCATTTGTAAAAAGAACAGGAGTACTTGTGGCACCTTAGAGACTAACACATTTATTTCAGAATAAGCTTCCGTGGGCTACAGCCCACTTCATCAGATGCATACAGTGGAACACACAGACAGAAGATATTTATACATACAGAGAACATGAAAAGGTGGAANTGGTATGCGTACTTCCACCTTTTCATGTTCTCTGTATGTATAAATATCTTCTGTCTGTGTGTTCCACTCTATGCATCTGAAGAAGTGGGCTGTAGCCCACGGAAGCATTTGCTCAAATAAATTTGTTAGTCTCTAAGGTGCCACAAGTACTCCTGTTCTTTTTGCGGATACAGACTAACACGGCTGCTACTTTGCAAACTGCCATTTGTATCTTTCAAAAATCTGCCCTCAAGAACACACTAACTCCAGTATTTGTATGGGGTCTTGACAATTGAATGCATTTCAAGACTTCCATATTTTCATGAAGTGAGTTAATAGTCATTTGACCCTTTACATCCAGAACCTTGATTACAGTGGATTCAGGATTAAATTACAACCTTTCCCTCACTCCATGCTAATAGTTTTATAAAAAGAAGGTTGATTTTGGTTGTCTGTTATTTGTGGTTATATTATTAACAGGGGGGAGTTTATGTTCAATATTGTTTCATCTCGAGTTGACCGCTCAGCTTTTCACTTTGGGCCCAACCTTCAGTCTTTACTTGTCTAAGACTTACCTGGGGTCAAAGCCTTGACTATGGCCAAAGTGCACGCGGTACATGGGGGTGGGGAAAGGTGATACAAAGGAGGTTTAAAGTCACCTTTGCTCATCCATAGTCCTCCTGCAGCTTTGTGAAGTGCCAGCCCCTGCTCTGAGTTTGAGCAGCTTTTGAGGCACTTTAAATTACACTGACTGCAGCTATCCTTGGCATGATCAGAAACTAAAGCCAAGGACAATGTCCCATTTCCCTCAATAAATGAAAGCAAGGAGCAGAGTGTGGCTTATGAGACTCTTCACTGGGTCTATGTCACCTGATGATCACCTGTACATGGACTTCCTGGATTTGGTTAAGCCAGTTTATATTAGCATACTTTGTTGTACATGTGCATTTAGCTCATAGGCTTCAATGGGAGTTTTGTCCAAGTAAGTTATTGAGAAATGGTTGAGTCCAGTATGGGCAGAGGGTATCTCCAACTATGGTGTAAACAACATCATAAAAGACACTGTCCTATAAGTTCATTGTCGTGTTAAAACATTTTAATTGCAAGGTCACTACTAGGTTATGATTGGCCTGGAAAATCTTAGAAAATGTGCAGTCACTTTCCATTTGCCAAAATGTTGTTCTTAAGACTTATTTGGATGGAAGTTCCTCTGCCCTGTGAACATGTTCAACATTTGTGTTGACCAAAAACATTCTGATCTAATAGAATGGTTATGATCATCACATCCTGCTTTTTAATGAAGCGCTGACCTTTTGCTAAATCAATAGTTGTCAATATTTCCCAAGTTAGTTGTGTGCACCTTATGGGTACAGTATTTCCTAGTAATTTGTTAATTTAGCTGCTGGCTGTATTCCGGATTGTCTCAAAATAGAATCACTTGATGCAATTTAACCTTAAAACCTTGCAGAAAAAAAAGTAAGTCACAAAGTGAATCTTCCCTTTCAGAGAGTTCACCTTTGTTAACAATTAAATTCAGAGGTATAAACTAAATTAAATAACATGCCATTAGCAATCTTAAAGGGACATACATAGATAACCAAAATGTGTGTTTTGGGGGGCGTTTGCTTGATTAAATACCACAATATATTTTTTTAAATCTTTATCTCATTTATATCATGCAATGTTTCTCTGTGTTTCAATAATGCATTCACTGGAGAGGATGTGGAACCTATGGAAATACCCCTTCCCCAATGCTATGATAGAACTCATGTAGTTTTATGCCTGGACCTATAATTAGAACTCTCTTTCACATGGCCAAATTTCTGTATCATACCGTACA
Organism: Trachemys scripta elegans; assembly: GCF_013100865.1. Taxonomy (NCBI): domain Eukaryota; kingdom Metazoa; phylum Chordata; order Testudines; family Emydidae; genus Trachemys; species Trachemys scripta. The sequence goes on along the minus strand of NC_048304.1, from coordinate 17,103,791 downwards.
TCTGTCTCTTAATTGAATCCATTTTCATCAACAACAACATTGCTTGTAAAACACCATTGCTTATCTACAGCCTTACAGATAATAACTAATAAATCCTTACAATGCCCTTGATGGTCTTATGGTAAAGGCACGGCACTAGGACTCAGGAGATCTGGGTTTTGTTTCCTTTGTTCTCTTCCTCTGTGACCTTGGGAAAGTCAAGTCAGATCTCTGGGCTTCAGTGCCACATCTGTAAACCGGGGGAAATAATACTTCCTTTGCTTAATAAGATTGTCGGGGCAGGGATTCAATCTTATTATGTGTGGTACCTTACATAGCCAGTATTGGTCAGGGCCTCTATGTGTTAATGTAATATATAAAAAGAAAAATAATCCATGAGGTAGATAAGTAATTAGATAATGGAATACTGCCCCCATTTTATAGATGGGGAAACTGAGGCAATGAGACTGTGGTGACACCAATTAATCGGTTGCCAGAGCCAGAATTAGAAAGTAGGAATTTCTGGCTCCCTTTCCATGCTGAGGCTACTAGCCAGGCAATGTTGTTTCTCTGTGTTTCAAAGCTTATCATTTTTAAAAAGACAGTTTCAACCACCAAAAGAGAAAGATATTTAAACAGCTGTTTTTCGGGCCATCTTTGGATGACACATTGGAGAAATGAGAGTTTGCACCTGAGAATAGATACAGTACAAATGAGTATCTCGTTAATATGTGAAATTCTCAGAAATAAAGATGTCATTCTGGAAGAACACCTACTGAAAATGATTACTGTGACAGGAGAGTCATTTGAAAGCATTCCACACTTTTCAGCACACCTCATGTCTTTACAGATTTACTTGTTTGTTCATGCACACATTCAGAGTTAAGCTGTCAAAATTGTCAAACTGTGAAAGTCATGCAGTGGTAAGCCTTTTTAATGCTTGACGAAGCGTGCAATCAGAATTATACAACATGACTAAGTTCTTTCTTGGGATATGTAAATAAATGCATAAAGAATGACTTTATGTTTAATTCAGTTGTTCCTAATAATTTGTTTGTATGAAAGATAATAAAGTGTAATGATTGTTAAATTCATAAATTAAGCTAATCCCTAGTATGCCAAAAATATGGAAAGCTTTTGAGAGCTTAAATTATAAGTATGTGGCCATGCTTGAAATTGGAAGGATATCATTCATAAAGGGCTATATTGAGTCTTCACATTCCACCCTGAGTTAGAGTGGTGGGAAGCCCTGATTCAGCAAAACTTTAAGCTTCTGCTTAAAGTTAACCAGGGCCCAGATCCACAAAGGTACTTAGGCACCTGAGTCTAGGGCTTAGAGGCCTAAATCCAAGTTTTGGCTACACTGCAATCCACAGAACACCTACAGAACCCTTTAGAGGCCTAAACTCATTGGGTGCCTAAGTTTTCAGGGTAAAAGTTCCCTAGGTGCCTATGTTTCTGCCTCTAGGCATGCACACCGCTTCCTCCTTCTATGCAGTCAGACACTTATCTCCTACTTGAGCCCCAGCACGATGCACAAACTGGGGAAAGATCGGTGTTCATCCATCTGAGGGCCTGACCACTAGGCATGCTCAGAGGCTGCCTACTGGATACAGTCCCATACAAAATCTGGCCAGAAGAGGAGGTGGTGGTGTTCATTTTATAAATTTTAGCCCAGTGGTCAGAGCACTTGCTTGGGATGTGGGAGTCCCAGATTCAATTTGCCTCTTGGTCTGGGGAGGGGTGGGAAAGGATTTGAATGGGGTCTCCTCCTCTCCGCAAGACAGTGCTCTACTGAGCTATGGGATATTCAGATGTGGGGCTCCCTCAATCTCTCCCGTTGAAGGTGTTGCACTGTGGATGAGTAATGAAAGAGTGGGCAAGAGAGAGAGTAAGAATGTCTCTGTGGTCAGGCCGCCCTAGGTCTGGTCTCCCTGTGCCAATCACTGTTACATTATTTATCCACAGCAAAACAGCTTCAACAGGAGAGATTGAAGAAGCCCCACATCAGAATATCCCATAAGCTCAGTGTTTATATTACCATCCTGAGACTCCTGTTCAAATCTGTTCCCTGCCCTCAGGCAGAGGGGGGGAATTGAATTTGGATACCTCACATCACAGGTGAGTGCTCTAACCCTAATAGTTATAAAATGGTGTCAAGTATCAGAGGGGTAACCGTGTTAGTCTGAATCTGTAAAAAGCAACAGAGGGTCCTGTGGCACCTTTAAGACTAACAGAAGTATTGGAGCATAAGCTTTCATGGGTGAATGCCCACTTCATCAGACACAAGTAATGGAAATCTCCAGAGGCAGGTATAAATCAGTATGGAGATAACGAGGTTAGTTCAATCAGGGAGGGTGAGGTGCTCTGCTAGCAGTTGAGGTGTGAACACCAAGGGAGGAGAAACTGCTTCTGTAGTTGGATAGCCATTCACAGTCTTTGTTTAATCCTGATCTGATGGTGTCAAATTTGCAAATGAACTGGAGCTCAGCAGTTTCTCTTTGGAGTCTGGTCCTGAAGTTTTTTTGCTGTAAGATGGCTACCTTTACATCTGCTATTGTGTGGCCAGGGAGGTTGAAGTGTTCTCCTACAGGTTTTTGTATATTGCCATTCCTGATATCTGACTTGTGTCCATTTATCCTCTTGCGTAGTGACTGTCCAGTTTGGCCAATATACATAGCAGAGGGGCATTGCTAGCATGATGGCATATATAACATTGGTGGACGTGCAGGTGAATGAGCCGGTGATGTTGTAGCTGATCTGGTTAGGTCCTGTGATGGTGTTGCTGGTGTAGATATGTGGGCAGAGTTGGCATCAAGGTTTGTTGCATGGGTTGGTTCCTGAGTTAGAGTTGTTATGGTGCGGTGCGTGGTTGCTGGTGAGAATATGCTTAAGGTTGGCGGGTTGTCTGTGGGCGAGGACTGGCCTGCCTCCCAAGGTCTGTGAAAGTGAGGGATCATTGTCCAGGATGGATTGTAGATCACTGATGATGCATTGGAGAGGTTTAAGCTGAGGACTGTAGGTGATGGCCAGTGGAGTTCTGTTGGTTTCTTTTTTGGGCCTGTCTTGTAGCAGGAGGCTTCTGGGTACACGTCTGTCTCTGTTGATTTGTTTCTTTATTTCCTTGTGTGGGTATCGTAGTTTTGAGAATGCTTGGTGAAGATCTTGTAGGTGTTGGTCTCTGTCTGAGGGGTTGGAGCAGATGCGGTTGTACTTCAGCGCTTGGCTGTAGACAATGGATCGTGTGGTGTGTCCGGGGTGGAAGCTGGAGGCATGAAGGTAGGCGTAGCGGTCGGTGGGTTTTCGGTATAGGGTGGTGTTAACGTGGCCATCGCTTATTTGTACTGTGGTGTCTAGGAAGTGGACCTCCCGTGTAGATTGGTCCAGGCTGAGGTTGATGGTGGGGTGGAAGCTGTTGAAATCATGGTGGAATTCTTCCAGGGTCTCCTTCGCATGGATCCAGATGATGAAGATGTCATCAATGTAGCGTAGGTAGAGAAGAGGCGTGAGTGGACGAGAGCTGAGGAAGCGTTGTTCCAGGTCAGCCATAAAAATGTTGGCATATTGTGGGGCCATGCAGGTGCCCATGGGCTCCTCCTCCTCCAGCTGTTTTGTGTGGAACAAGGTAGGTGCCTAACTCACGCCCACAAGAAGGACCTAAGCCACCTGACTCCAGGTTTCTGTTCATGGATCACTAAACAGAGATAGGCACCTCCCTGCAGCCTGGACTTAGGCGCTTATCTCCAGGAGAGGGACAAGGCTCAGTCCCCTCCTTTTGGCAGTACCTCCAATTTGCTATCTTAGGCAGCTCCCGCCTAATGCGCTGTTTTTTGTGGATCACATTCTATGGCACCTCTTTCTCTCCATTCATTAGACAAAGCAGTGAAGTGCCTGACTCAGGCGTTGTGGTGTTCCTGTGATTTTCTAGGTGCCACAACGCTCAGCATTGCAACACCTAAGTCCCTTTGTGGAACTGGGCCCAGGTACTTAAGTCCCACAATGGCATTTGAATTAGCAAATTCCATAAAGTGACTAATGTGCTTAAGTACTTTCCTTGACAGGAATGGCTTTATATTTGTGCTTAAAGCTGAGCACAGACTTATGCTTTGCTAAATCAGAGCCTTAAATTTTATCTGAGTTGTGCTATCCAAGTTTTTATGTGTCCACTCACTTTCTCTAGCTCTATAACAAGAACAAAATGTCCCTATCATGAGCACTCTGTATACAATAGCAGAAAATCTGAAGACTACAGACTACTACTTGACCAATATTTTTCAGATTTACCAATACATCAGCTGTGCAGAATGTTTTTCTGTTTAAGAAATAACTGGTCATGGTAAGGCTGTAATACTGGTGTCAGTTCTAGCATTGTGATGGTAATTGGTCTGCTCGTTATCCTTCTGTGCTGTGTTAACTTTGTTGGGGAGGCAATTACCAATAACCTCTTCTTGTTATTAATTATTATTGTTATTCCCATAATTCACTATGTGCTTTCCAAACAGAAAAGAAGGTATGGTCCCTGCTCTTAGGCGCTCATAATCTCAAGACCGGCAGAGAATAGGGGGAATGGATATTATATATACACAGATTATTGTAGATATTTTTCTGTGCAACAGCATGTGTAGAATTTGACAGGACCTAATTAGAAACTGATTTGTTTTTTCTAAAGTTTGTTGGTTCAGGGATGGGACACTAGAGCCAATTGAGTGGTGGGGACTTAATTTTCTTTCCAACTTTAGTTATAAACATATCTTTGTGCAACAGATCTTTGGCATCCCATTCAAGGTGGGATAAAGGAATTCCATCAAGGCATCTATCCATCTCCTTAGGATCTTTGGAAAATTGCAAGGAGCAAAATTGAGAAAGTTGAACCATAACTTTGGGTTTTATGGGTTTCTAAGGTTAGGAGGAGGATGGATGGATGATGTAAACGATAACATTTTCCAAAAAAGGGTCTATTCAACCTTAACTATGCAGTGTTGGTGTAGCTGTGTTGGTCCCAGAATATTAGAAATAAATGGTGGGTGATGTAATATCTTTTATTGGACCAACTTCGGGTGATAAGAGAAACAAGCTTTTGTACTTACACATAGTTTTTCCTCAGGTCAGGTCAAATCTGATGAAGAGCTCTGCATAAGCTCCAAAGCTTGTCTTTTTAGCAACAAAAGTTGGTCCAATGAAAGATATTACCTCATCCACTTTGTCAACCTTAATTACTCATTTAGCCAATGTTTTTTGGCTCAACTTAGCACCTGTGGTGGAGATTTAAGTCATTCAATTCCATGGACTATACTCAATGTAAGCTGCAATTTGGCTGAATGTTTAACCTCATTTCTACCATCTCAAGTAGAAGATCAAAGCCTCTAATTGCCATATATGGACTCATCTGGTATGCTGTATGGGTTTTTGAATAAGAACTCCACTTATAAAGGGGTTGGGGTGATTTATTGACAGCGACATCTCAGAGGCAGAGATCAGGAAACAGAAAATGCTAGATGTGATAGCCCCCAAATAAAGTCAGAAGGGCCCTAGTATAGAGGAAACAATGGTTATATAATAATTGTCTTGTTGATAGTTAAAGACAAGTAATACCGTGGATGTGTAAAGATTTACATTGTGAAGAGATTTAGAGCAAACATATACATTCAATCCTTCCCAATAAACATTTTGGTTTGGGACTCTCTGGCAAGGTTTAAACCAGCATAAGCAATTGGAGTCAATAGAAGTTGATACTGTGTATCTGGAGGCAGAATTTGGCCTTCATAGGTATAAGTTTAGTGACAGCAACCTGGAGGCATTGTTGAGAGAGAATATCTGGGGGAATGTGAATTAATACAACTAGTCAGTGCAGTTTAATAAAGGGTAAATCTTGTCTGACACAATCTGGACTTGTTTTGGGGGGGAAGGGGATAAAATGAGAAAGCTGTCTGAGTGAGGGTTTTTCATTTCATTTAGAATTTGGTGTCTGGCGCCCACAAAGCTTATACTTGCACTGTGTATTAAGCAGAAAAGAAAGAGAAATATATATTGTGCTTCTTTGTTTTCCTCTAGAAAGTTATGTCCAGTCAGCGATTCATTTCATTCCTACATATTAAGCTGTACTGAGTGCAAGGTTGTATGCTACACCGACAGGAAAGGAGCAGAGTCTTGCTTTTTTTGAAATGCTTCTTCACAATTCAGTCTAAACACGTGGTGACTGATTTTCATTTACATTCCATTGCAAAAATAAATCAATACATAAACAAAAAGTAGTTTGGTGTTAGGGTATTTTTTTAATGTTCCCTCTAGCATAAAACCACCAATTATTAGAGAGAGCCTGAATATGAATGACCCAAAATTTCAGGGGGTATTTAAAACTCAGTTCAGTGTCCACTTTCCACAAATGATCCCTTCTCTTCATAACAGACTGTACCCAACAACCTAAATTTGGGGTGTTATAAATCTAGACTTGGGTACAAATATTGGATCAGATCTTGCCCCCCCTCGCCCCATTCCCCCCAGTCCACTCCCTTGTTGGCAATGTGGAAGGAAAAACAAATTGGACAGTCGGATGTAATGGGATGTGTGCCTCACACAGGTTCTGAAAGGGTTAGTGTGGACCTGAGCAGCCAATTAGGCTACCTGGCAGTAGCTGAAGGGTGGGCCAATCTTAATTAAAGATGGGTCCCAGCTGGGAGAGGAGCTGGGTGATTAGTTTAAAGAGGGGGAGTTTGGAGCCAAAGGGGCCTGCAGGGGGAGGAGAGGAGGAATTCACTCTGTAGTCACTCTCAGGACTAGATAGTGGAGGAGAAGTCACTGAAGAAGCCTGAGGGAGAGCTGGCCTTGGGGTCCTCTCCTAAGTAGCAAAGTCTGGCAAGAGGCCAGGAGAGACTTGGAGCCACCACAGGGAGTGCAGCAGGCTTTGGTGGTGAGCCTGCATAATAGGGCATGATCTGGACTTCCAGCGACAGAGCGCTAGGAAGTGTCCAACTGAAGAATAGGAGGACAGAAGGGGGTTTACTTTTGTACTTTTTGTTTGGAATTTTGTTGGAGGGGGTGTTTGCAGGTGTGAACCCAGTGAATCCTGGCACGAGAGAAGGATGAACCTAGAGGGTCTGTAGGGTGAAAGCTTGGGAAAAGGCTATAATAGGAAGAAGCCCGTTGAGATAGCAGGGGAATAAACAGACCTTGCCTGCTCATTACAGGGCCCTGGTCTCTGATCCTAGGCTAGCTCCTGTGGATTGAGAAGTAGGGGACGTCACGAAGAAGACATAAAGCTACCTTTGCCCTCACCTCAGCTTCTCCAAGTGCTTCTCTGCTGCTCCTGAGGGTTGCACCCATCTATTTACAAACTGTTTTAAATGACATAATAAAGCCATGTGTGCAGTGCCATTGTAGCTGAGCTCTGTGTGGCTTGAAAGCTTGTCTCTCTCCCCAACAGAAGTTGGTCCAATAAAAGATATCACCTCACCCACCTTGTCTCTCTAATAAAGCCAAACAGTAGAACAATAACTCTAAATCATTTCCTTGTTTGGCATTCTACAAATGGGCATTAATCACTTTCTGTTACACAGTTTGACCAACCAGGGGCAGTAGCAGTGTTTGCATTTTAACAATATTCATTCCTATAAATGCTAACTGCTAGTCTCATCTAATCTCATGCTCCACTACAAGCTAAATTGGATGGGTTTTCCTCTTAAATTACAGGAACAGAGCAGAGTCAACTGACATTCTCCTAGCAAAGCTAGTGTATAGTGTAGCAAAGTGTACATGTGTAATGTAGCAAAGCTCAGATCTTCCTATGTGTGTCTGTGGGACTCACTCTGGTTCTTTTCCTCTCTTGGAAACTATTATGTCATTTAAATCAGTTTGTAAATAGATGGGTGAAACCCTCAGGAGCAGCAGAGAAAGAAGTTGAGGTGGGGGCAAAATTAGCTTTATGACTTTGTTATTGCTAAACTATGCTCATTTATCCTCACACCCCTGTAGGTTTTTCGGTCAGACCTACAGAATGCTGCATGGTACTGTGGCAACATAAAACACTATTCATGCTGATGGTGCCATATTGATGAGAGAGGAATATTCATAACAATAATAACTATTGGGATTAATGCACCAAATCTGAGTTAGATTGGTATGCTGCTGTGTTCCACCCCAAAGGAGGCTGCATTTCAGTGGCTGGCACAGTGTTCCCCATATACAGTCTATAAAATGGTTTGAGAGCCTTTTAGAGAAATGGCCGTAGGTATGTAACTATTGACTATATTGTAACTATTGACTATAGTATTAACTTATATTATTAAATGTCCCTTTTCCTTTCCTGCTTAAGTGGCTTCTGTCACGCCACCCACCAGAACAGCACAATGGCAATTGCTGGCTATCCAACTATTATACTACTTTTGATGGACACTAATGATAGTACTTGCTGCTTGTCGCTTTGTCCCCCATCACTGAATGATCTCTTCAAAAAAACCCTAGAAACGATGTTAAGTATTTGCATACTGTCCCACCTTAAGTTATATAAGCCATTATTTCTTTAATCAGTCTTTTGTGTTACTCAGGTGACTGCTTGCACATTCTAGTGAAGTAGAAGCAAAGAGAATCAATTTTGTATGGCTAAGGAAGTATAAAGCTGAAAAGAGGCTTCATTCCAGAAGGTGGGAAGACAGATATATTTTTCTGTAGAATTCCGTTAGAAAATGTATCATGCATTTTTAATAGTCTCTAGCTGAATTGCTAGAGGAGGTTATTCAGAAGACTAAATACAGCCCAAACTGTGGCAAGAATGCACTGATAATATGTGAAATATCCTGCATACATTTATTTGTCACTGTACTGAAATGCCTTACCTCCTTTTCCATTAGATAGAACTTGACTCTCCTGAAATGAATAATTAAGGAATTACTAACTTCATTGCACTTCTGTATGGGAAATCAGTGACAACTCTGAAAACAAACTGAATTCATCCTTCAAAGTCTGCTCCCACTTCTGTTGACTCAATGGCAAAAGTCTTGCTGGTTTCAAAAGGAACAGCATCAGCCCCCGGCACAGGGAGATAGGGACATTTGGGAGTTTTTCAAGGGCAAAAATAAGCGCAGGGTCTTGCTCTCAAACATGAACTTGAACAGATGTGCTCATTTAAAAAAAATCTCCTGTATTATAAAACGTCTATGTTTTTCTCCCTCTGAAGCTTTGGGGTGTGACAGTCACAACCCGTTTCTCATCATGACAATTTGTTTCCAGTTCACAATCTTTTTTTTTTTTTCTGGCCACCCTCAGGTGACATGACAAAATGGGCCAAAGCCTGGCATTTGCAATGAATATAAACCAGGACACTGCAAGCAGCTTCCCACCACACCGCCCAGCCAATGTATCTCAGATCTTGTCTCCCCTGCTAAAAAAAGAATGTGAGGTAAAAAGTTCTATAGACCCTCCATGGTTTGAACTCAGCAAGTTTGCCTTGTGGTCAAACTCAAGTACCTGTTCTTCACTGTGTTTACCTCAGCACAGCATGTAGGTTAGTTAACCCAGGTAAAAAAATACATATTTTTTAGCAAGGAGGACTTCAGTCCTGATAAAGAGGGTAAAGTGACGGGGTGCGGTTGGCACAGAGCCGCTGCTAGGCATAAGCAGACTAAACAATTGCTTAGGCCACTGAGCAGCTCCAGGGGCCCCCCTATTAATTAATAGTATGTGTTGAGTGTGTGTGTGGGGGGGGGGGGGGGGGCAAAATATTCCTGCTTAGGGTCCCCATTGGCAGGCCTTTTCCCCACTCTCTGATATAAACAGAAGCAGATCTCTCCCTCCTCTTTGTTGGTGTTGTAAGAGCTCCTCCTTCTCATTCAATCTACTTAAACCACCATGTGGAGGTCAACATCTATGAAATCCTCCCCTCACCAGCTCCCTGCTGGGAGACTTCACTGGCCAGAAGCACTGCCAGGGATTCACCCTGGCCAATGGGAATTTTGCCATTGATCTCAGTGCAGCTAGGATTTCACCCCTGGAAGTCAGGTAGAGGTGTATGTGAACAACTACTGTAGTATTTCTAGCCCAACGCGAAGATGACTCTACCCTCATTCTTTCTCCTGCAAGAAGCATCAACAGTTGAGTGCTAAATATTAGCTATTACAAGCAGAGCACCTATAACTATCTTCTTACACAGGATACGCAGGGGAGATGCTATAGAAAAATACAGCCGTGAACTCCATTCCTTAGCGAGGCTCCTTGCTCTAACTCCACATAATCCAAAGTGTTTACTGTTTATCAATAACATTTACAGCAGTGTTCTACTGTTTAAAATATATTTCCTTCCCCCATGTGCAACATTGCACAATTGCCTATTTAAGTGTGTTTGTTTTGTCTTTGCCCTCCTCTAAAGCAGCAGCAGTTGGACCCAGGTCAGAGGCAGGGTGCTGGATTATATAGGTTGATGACCTAATCCAGCATGACAAATCCTCTGTTCTTTTGTGCAGTGACATTTTAAAATGTGCATTTTTTTAAAATATGCACCTGGCTAAAAATCAAGTGACCTACAGGATATTAAGAAAACAGCTGGCATTCCCTGGACCAGTGCCTACAATTAAAACTTTGCTGATCTATTTTTAGCAGGGTTCGGGTCAAATAAAAATAAACCCAAACCTTTGCTTACACTTGACCCAAACATGGATTAAACATTGTTTAGCAGGTCCAAAAATTCATCTTGTGTTTATGTGCCCTTGAATTTCAGCTAGGACTGACGGTGGAATAATGGAAGAGTGGCACTGATACTCTTGTTGACACCCTTGGACAAGCCAAGTTCTGTCCTGAATGATCATGGAGAGTGAACTTTCCTAGAGGGAGGTCTCTCCGTGATAGGGATGAATGAGATTGGTGGATGTGATGAGATTCGAGACAGTGCAGGGAGGCTGGTGCTGCAGCTTCTAGGGCTGTACGTGGTCTGTGGATGAACAGTCAACTCCACTCTTCAGGACTGTCAATCCAGCAACGCCTTTCACCAACTCTCAATGTACTTAAATTTAAAAAAGGGGGGCAGGGCATCAAGTTGTTAAAAACGTCAGTTTGCATTAATCATCTACCACTCACAATAAAAATATCAAAGATCAGGCGTCTCAGGCTGCTTTTCCGTAACAGTATCCTGGCTTCACGTCCCAACTTTCAAACCTCTTTCCTATTCATCCAATTAACTGAGCTAGGTAGCACATAGATCAGCCAAATTGCTCCTATTGTGTGCATTAAAAAAACCTACCGAATTAACCAAATAAAACATTTATTTTAAAACATCTCAGAGAGGCTTAAAATAGCTATTATATGCAGAGCATCTATTCTTAAGCTGCTATTTTACACTGCTCATCCATTCATAGGTTCAAACCTCAAGTGGTGTGAATGTCGCACCTCAAACTATGGAAGTTTATTTCAAATGAGTCACCCAGGAGTTAGGTGATGATTATCGAGAAATCCTGGGTCCAATAGAAGAATCAAACAGTGCAATAAAATCTTCCTCTTAATGGGTGCTACCAGTTGCATGGGTAAATCCATCTTTAATGAAAATCATATTGATTAATACATACATATTTTTACTTGTTTCTATTTTTAAAGTGATTCTTCATTATCATGAGAAATCCAGTTGCAACCTCCTTGATTAAACACCACCTGGATTGATCTCTGGCTGGATATTTAGTTTATGTTCACCACTCGCTATCTTATTATGCCACCAAAACTTTTGGTGACCATATGGCAGTCCTGGGTAAACCCGCTTCATAATTTGCTGGTCTTTCATCATAATATGTCTGTACCAAGAAAGCCACTGAAACTGAACCAGTGTTAATGGAGGCGGTTGCTGGGTTAGGATCCCAGTATCTTCATTTCTGATCTTTTCCTGCTACTGTAATGTGGAACAACTGACGAAGACGTGGAAGTGGAAAATGTCAATTTGCTGCTCTTCAGCCTTTCTTAACACCCGTGTCACTACTGTATGTAGAGTTGGAATGTCCATGCTTCTCTAGATCTTCTGCTTTATAGCAAGTTTGATTTCACAGCATCTCCAGAGTGACTGCTGTAGGGCCTGAAATGTGGCAGCTGCTGGTATAGGATTGTCTGAATCTTTTGACCATCCTGCAGGTATGAATTGAATGAACTGAAACAATTAGGAACCCCTGTCATGTGCATACTCCTTCTCAAATTTGGAAATCTTTGAGGTTCAAAACAGGTGATTAACTTCCTTTCTGTCATATTTACACTTTTGATCATCTCTGAATTTCCATGGTTTTGCTAGGAGTAGAAATATCACCAGAACTATGCTCTCAGAAGAGGATGGAGTTTCAGGACTTAGCCTACACTTGTGCAAATTTCATCTGCACTTTGCTTGTGAACACACTAGCACTTCCATGTTCCCTAGAAATAATCAATAGCCTCTAACAGTAAAAGTATTTGAATAGCATGTGAACACACAAAACCTAAGGATTACATGCACAGAAGTGACAGACTATTTACAGTCTAGAATATATAACACAAGTTGGTGGGCACTCATACAAGTGGTTCCATTGACTTCTGTAGAAGTACTCATGTGAATAAGTCCTCATTGTTTTCAGTGAGGGATGTACAATGTAGCCTTGAGTGTGTACAAGTATCAGCATGCAGACATATATTTACACCTGCAAATCTTTCTTAGTCTCTTTAAGTTTGCTGGCCATAGACTTCTTTGTGTCCTTTTGCTTCTCTTATCAATTTTATACAATTGCTAGCTTCAGATTTATATTCATTACTATCAACTTCCCCTTTCTTCTATTTGTTATATATTTTTTTAAAGAATAGTTGTTTTCACTTTCCCTCCAAACCAGGTTAATTGTTTAACCAAAATGGACTTCTTCCTCAATTGTGGCTTTTGGGGCTTCTAGTAGAGTGATGTTAAACAATTCCCAATTATCAGTCACATTTTTTCTTATTTAAATTCTTCCTCCCAGCTGATTTGGCTCATAATTGTTTTCACTTTGTGAAATTGGCCACCTTAAAGCACATGTATACATTACTGGTTTGGACTTTATTCTATTTGCACATTATAAATATGATTCAAATCATGATTACTTGCACATAAGTACCATTAATTTTTACTTCTGTGATCAGTTCCTCTTTATCTGTCAAGACTAGGTCACGTATAGAATTCCCCTGTGCTGGCTGCAACACTTTTTGAGTTAGAAAATTGTCATCTATAATGTTTAGAAATTCCAAGAATGTTTTTGTACTGGCAGATGAGACAGTTAACTCAAAAGTCTGAATCATGTATACACATTTACATTTTGCATGACTTCTTAGAGGCTACATTGAAATTTGGCATTCAAATGTCTCAGAAACAGAAGCACTAGCAGATCCTTCAGTGCAACAAAGGAGTGAAGGAATATCAATTTCCAGTCATTTTTCAGACATGAGCTGTGACCACCACTTTGAACACAGTTCTTTTTTAACTTCAGCAGTGGAAGAAAATGTACCATACAGTTACTGTTGCCGAGGGAGGTTGTGGAATCTCCATCTCTGGAGATATTTAAGAGTAGGTTAGATAAATGTCTATCAGGGATGGTCTAGACAGTATTTGGTCCTGCCATGTGGGCAGGGGACTGGACTCAATGACCTCTCAAGGTCCCTTCCAGTCCTAGAATCTATGAATCCATGAATCTATAAGATTGGAGACATCTCAGAAACTTCCTTGAAAAAAGGTCTGTGTGGTCCAAAGATTGTTGTATATACCTAGACATTAATTAACTATAGTTAATGAAAAGACTCATGAATGTGTTCACTTTTAGTAAGTATATTTGTTGTGTTAAGTGCTACTCTGCATGGCACACTGTGAACTAGTTATGGCATCCAGAGTGCTGAAGATTTTCCATTGTTTTCCCCCCTCATTCATTTGAATTACTCCCTTGAAAATGTTGAAACTGGTGTTGATTGTATTTTAAAGATGCTAAGTGATAACTCCTAAGGGCACCCAGTAAACTTAGAAAAATCATGCCACTTTTCCAGTTCCAGGACTTATAAGGCCCCCTATTACCAAAGTATCTGAACATCTAACAATTTATAATGCATTTCAGCTCACAACACCCCTGTGGACAGACGGGAAACTAGAACAGAGAAATTAGATGACATGCCCAAGGTCACAAAGTCTGTGGTGGAGCAGGGAGTCCCACCACCCTAACCACTGGATGATCCATCTCCTCCCTTTTTTTCAGGTGATAAACATTTTCAAACCTAGGTGCCTAAAGTTAGCCTAAACTACATCAGGCTCTGCAAGTCAAATGGTTTCAGACTTCACTAGTTCTTGCATCAAAAGAGAATAAGGCTTAACCCCCTTTTCCTCATTCTTAAGGGTTCTGGAATCTCAGGGTTTGTCATTTCCCCCTCACACCTAACCCCTTCCTGTTCATCATACTCCACTGTATATACATGTCATTCTCTTGTTCATGGTGTGGACCATATTAGCATTCCCTTTATGTAAATATGCCAAAGCACCAACATACATTTAATGGCATTTATTAGAGAATCTTGGTCATGCAGTTATGTTTGTTATTTTAATCCTTGACTTTAACATTGTGATATTTTGTTGCTTTAGCTGGATACCACTGTGGCTTGGTGTCATTCCTCAGAGACAGGATATTTGAACTGTCAAAGTGAGTAACTGACATTAAGTATCACTAGCTTTTATGGTAGGGTTTTGATGGGTCATTGGTTGTATGCTTAAGTTCTGAAACAGGTTAGCTCATAATTCTACACTCTGAACAGTGCAAAAATAAAGTAAAAGCCAGGGGAAAATTTTTGCCTTCAGATGACTACACATGAACTACATTGCCATTTCATTGTGTGTGTACAAAGCTTAGCATACAGATTTTTTTAAATTAAAGCTCATACATACTTCATATTCTGACTCCCATATAAATTCCTTAACAAAAGCTACACTTGACTCCCCTAAATCTAGTGTTTTCTAATGACATGGGATTTAACTCCAGTATTCTTCATTACAGCAGAGCTCATTTCATTACCAGTTTACAGGAATCATTTCCTCAGTTTCATTATTTTGGAGAGCAAGGATAATTTTTTATTCAGCAAAGACTCAAGACTATTCTCTGCATTCAATCATCTAACTCTAGTCCATGATAACCTAATTAACTTGGAGAAAAGATCTTCTTTACTATGCCAAGTTTGTACAGTATATGACTTATTCCTGATTAAGATGTGAATTTCTGTCTCTTCTACTCCCTTCAGCATCTGCACCACAGTTTTAAAATACAATATTTTAAAACTTTTGCATTAAGAGAAGACAAGTGACAGGTAATTGAATTCACTAAATGGTCTCAAACTACTAGCAGACTTTTGCCTTCATGGATTTAAATGAATCACTAAGCACTTGCTCAAAATTGTTTCACTTATATTGACTTTTTTTTGTTCAAATTTAATGAATGGAGAAGAATATGCTTACACTTCAGAAAGGGAGACCCTTGAAAGGGTTTGGTTCATTTTGAATTAGAATTTGAATGTTAAGATGCTTCTTCCAGGACTGAGAATGAGGGTAATTTCTTGTTGGACTAGAAACACTCTAAGAAGTCATGCACAATGTAAATGTATATACATGATTCAGACTTCTGAGTTAACTGTCTCATCTGCCAGTACAAAAACATTCTTGGAATTTCTAAACATTATAGATGACAATTTTCTAACTCAAAAAGTGTTGCAGCCAACACAGGGGAATTCTATACGTGACCTAGTCTTGACAGATAAAGAGGAACTGATCACAGAAGTAAAAATTAATGGTACTTATGTGCAAGTAATCATGATTTGAATCATATTTATAATGTGCAAATAGAATAGAGTCCAAACCAGTAATGTATACATGTACTTTAAGGTGGCCAATTTCACAAAGTGAAAACAATTATGAGCCAAATCAGCTGGGAGGAAGAATTTAAATAAGAAAAAATGTGACTGATAATTGGGAATTGTTTAATATCACTCTACTAGAAGCCCCAAAAGCCACAATTGAGGAAGAAGTCCATTTTGGTTAAACAATTAACCTGGTTTGGAGGGAAAGTGAAGACAACTATTCTTTAAAAAAAATATAACAAATAGAAGAAAGGGGAAGTTGATAGTAATGAATATAAATCTGAAGCTAGCAATTGTTTAAAATTGATAAGAGAAGCAAAAGGACACAAAGAAGTCTATGGCCAGCAAACTTAAAGACACTAAGAAAGATTTTATAAAGTATATGGGGTGGGAGGAGGGAGAGACTTGACAATGGTATGTTCCATTACTCGAGGGAAATGGTAGAATTATCAATCATGCAGAAGGTTTCATATTTCTGTTCTGTATTTGGGGAAATAGAAAAAGATGATATAGTCTCAGCATACAATATGATAACACTTTCCATTCCACTAGTGTCTCAAGAGGTAAACAGAAGCTACTAAAGTCAGACATTTTTAAATCAGCAGAGCCAGCTAGCCAGCTCTTTTAAAACTCTTGGATGCAAGTTGAGAAGCTTGCTGGACTGTTAATGTTGATTTTCAATAAGTCTTGGAAAACCAGAGAATTTCCAAAAGACTGGAAGAAAGCTAATGTTGGGCCAATATTTAAAAAGGGTAAATGGGATGACCTGGATAATTATAGATCTGTCAGCCTAACATTGATCCTAGATTCTTAAACCTTGGGTAAAGTGCTGTAGCTATCTTTAGAAATCTCATATTGGTACCTTCTTTGTGTTTTGTCAAATCTGCTGTGAAAGTGTTCTGAAAATGAACATGTGCTGGGTCATCATCCGAGACTGCTATAACATGAAATATATGGGAGAATGCGGGTAAAACAGAACAGGAGACATGCAATTCTCCCCCAAGGAGTTCAGTCACAAATTTAATTAATGCATTATTTTTTTAATGAGCATTATCAGCATGGAAGCATGTCCCTGGAATGCTGGCCGAAGCACGAAGGGGCATACGAACATTTAACATATCTGGCATGTAAATACCTTGCAATGCCAGCTAAAAAAGTGCCATGTGAATGCCTGCTCTCACTTTCAGGTGCCATTGTAAATAAGAAGCAGGCAGCAGTATCTCCCATAAATGTAAACAAACTTGTTTGTGTTAGCTATTGGCTGAACAAGAAGTAGGACTGAGTGGACTTGTAGGCTTTAAAGTTTTATACTGTTTTGGTTTTGAGTGCAGTTATGTAACAAAAAAATTTACATTTGTACGTTACACTTTCATGATAAAGAGATTGGACTACAGTACTTGTATGAGGTGAATTGAAAAATACTATTCATTTTGTTTATCATTTTTACAGTGCAAATATTTGTAAATAATAATATAAAGTGAGCACTGTACACTTTGTATTCTGTGTTGTAATAGAAATCAATATATTTGAAAATGTATTTTTGGATGAAAAACATCCAAAAATATTTAATAAATTTCAATTGGTATTATATTGTTTAATAGTGTGATTAATTGTGATTAAGTTTTGTGCGTTAACTGTGATTAATCATCAGTCCTAGTTTTTTTTATCACAGTGTGATAGACATATCCTGAAAGGTAGGAGTTACATAGGAGATGAAGGGGAGAAGATTTGAAGCCTTCTTCACTCTGTTGATTTACCCAAGGGCCTTCCAAATATTTGTCACCAATTGCAGCTGACCTTTCTGTACCTGTAAACCCAAGCTGTTGGTCACCCTACTGTAGCCTAAGTAAACCTTGCAAAAAGCAGGTGTTCTGAAATCCAGATCTTCTCTGGTTTTGTGCTAGCAACAAGGGTTATTCTCACCCTTTTATTCAGGAACTTCCTGGAGAAGAGCAGAATAAGAGATACCAGCAGATATAGCTCTGCCAGATGAATAACAGCAAGCATGAAGATGTTTGATTACTCTAGACCTCAATTTCATCAACCACTTCCCTGCATTCTTTGCTTTATCCTCGGTGAGGAATGTCACTCTGGAAAATTAGTTTGAAACTGAGGTCCTTTTATAGGGCATAAAACGAAGAATCAGTTTGCTACCTATCACTCACATGCTTTATTTAACCTTTGAAAGCCATTTTTTATTAGTCAAAAATAAAAGCTAGCACAAAGGCTTGGCATTGTTTTCCTTTCCCCTTTGTTTAATGCCCTTTGGGTACGAAGAGACAACTCTGATTCAGGCAGAACTAATAGAGACTTCCCCTGGGACAGGGCATTAATTTTCTGACACTGAGATAAACAGCTCATAAGCCTCAGAAGTTTGGATTCCACGTGGGAAAAGAAGCAGTACCCGGTTAGTTTCAATGTGATGTTTGCTGCTAGCTGTACCATTATTGCTTCATCTCTATCCTCCTGAGAGAAAGCTCTACTGGCACTAGCAATGAGATCTGTTCTTCCATCTGCTGCAGAGGGGGTTACAGAAACATCTGTCAGTGTTCCTTCACAGAGAGTTTTAAGTCGGCTTCTTTCTTGTGTTTGTCTTACCAAGAGTATTTGCTTTCCAAATAACCAGACATCATCTCTTCATCCACATCACTGCCATTAGACTATTCTAACAACCCAATGCTGACTTGAGGCATTTTCCAGTCAATAACCTGAGGGTATATGGTGGGGGGACAAATCTGAGCGTGATGTTTCCATTATCCCCATCTCTCTGCCTTCCCCTTCCTATAGCATTACAGCCTATGCTATTGTTTTAATTTTAACATTCTTATGGTTACTGCAGTTTGTGCAACATTCTTTTCAGAAAGTTAGCACATATATGGGTAGCACTGTAAATGCATTTTGCCCTTATGTGCCAGAACCATCAAACAGCACTGAAGCAGACAAAAATAAATAGCATTAGGTAGCCTTTGATCTTTTTGATTAATAAGTTGTTTCATTTTTTGAGTCCCTGATATGTAAAAATTGGTACTTCTGTTAGCACAGGAGAATGGGGAAGAAAAGTCACCCCACTGCCTTTCCTCCACACGTTTCTAAAATACTCTCCAAGAAAAGTATATTGTTCCCTATCACTCTGCTATAGCAAACCTGACATGTCCTCTAGACTGTTATAGTCCTAGAGCTCATAAAGGTAGGTACTGTGTTGACAAATGCACAGAGTAATATCAGTGCTTTCCATATTAGTGATATCCCTACTGTTCCAGCACTGGCTAATTTTCCTATATGATAAAAATTAATCAGTGATAACAGAGGGGATAGTATATAGCTGAATGTTTCCTAAGATATTCCTCTGGTTGGTGCTGGGTATGTAGATCTTGGCAATTGGTTAATTCTTTGTCCTTCACCCGAGAAACTATCTCAGCTGTTGGCCCTCATTGCTGGAATGCCACAGAAACCAGCAGTGGGTGAGCACAGCTGAAAGGAATTAGTCTATCCTGGAGGCTATAAGAGAAGTGAGTTCTGAGGTGTCTCCCACTCTAGGTTATGTTGGATTAAGAAAGGGACCCTTTGGGGATGAGAGGAAAATGCTAATTATAGGAAACTTATTTGAAATTCTGGCTAGGAGAGACTCTTTTAAGTTATGGGCCTGATGTAGGAATTAATAGGTCAAATTCTCTGGCCTGTGTTATGCAAGAGATCAGACTGCATGATTACAAGGGTTCCTTTGTTCCTTAGAATCCATAAAATAAGTTCATGTTCACTGAATTCTTTTTTTTTTTTTTTTTGTAATTTCTTATTTGAACCACAAACCCAAGAGTTCTGTCGCCACCTCTTGTCCTGCTTGAGCTTTCACACAGGTATTCCCCAAAAGAGGATTTTATTTGTTTATACTAATCTATTTTTTAGCATAGATATTCCAAATTGTAGTCTGGCATATACCCAATGTGCAATCCCAATTGCACTATTTGGTCAGTAATGCATGCTGGCTGCACTATAAACTCATCGTTGGACTCTGTTTTTCACTCTCTTCCTAGCCTAGCTGAAACCATTAGAGTGTGCTGTCCTTATTTTGCTTTTGGATTTAATAATTATGATGTAGCATTGGTTACCCCAGAGGGACAGCAAACCAAACAGAAAGGCTTTTTGTTGCACTCCATTTCCATTTAATGGCATCATCCTAATTGTCTGTGGATATTTTTGCCTGACAACCAGTGTGCATCACTTGAAATCCTGACGTGCTATTAACATTGCATCTCATTGTGTTAGTTATAGCCTGATGTGATGAGACGTAACAAACATTACAATTTCTAAATGATTAAATGCAAGGCCATGGTATAGGTCATAAATTCAGGGTGACACTTCAGAATTACAATTTGTGGTGTCCTTTTAAGACACAAACTTATCCACTAAAATTCAGCTAAAGCAGAGATCTCATAATCTAAGTAGCTTAAATTACCCATCCACCAGAACACACCGATTACTGGTGTGATAACTTTACTTTTGCACTTAGACTTAATTTACTAGCTGTTCCCTCCTAAATGTATGCTACAAGTATCTTTGGCCAGTGCTCAACACATACCGTCAGTATTAACATTTCACTTTTAACCAAAGTGATTTCTTATAGTAGTTACATTTTAGGAGAAAAGAAAACAAGATCTAGAAATAGCCTTGCTGGAGTTAAGAGTTGCCAGTCTTTGCATTCAATAATATCTGGGGCTTTCTCCACAAGTCTGTCTAAGCACCAGGAATGTACTATTGTTTTACACCCTGTACTCAAGGTCCTATGTCTCTCAGCCACCATCCTTTCAGTAAAAAAACTTGGCTGGAGCCAAGGCTGTTGAATTATATGGGACATTCCATCACCTTGCAAGAAGTAATCATGGTATTTCTTTAGGGCCTCAGCCTTCCCAGCTCGATGATTGACATACCAGACCAAGGAATCAAACCCTGATGCTCATAAAGGAAATACATGGAACAAACCATTCTGTTAAGGCAGAGATTCTCAAACTGTGGTCTATGGACCGATGGCGGTGATCCAGGGAGCTGGCTGGCACATAAAAGGTGTTGGCTTTTCAGTTTCCCACCCAGTAAATCTCGTTAAGGACAACTACAAATACATAGTGTCGAAGACTAATATTACAATTCCATGTAAGTAATTGCTGTAGTTTCCATAGAAGTGTTACGGCAGTTGGAAATAGGAGGAGGAAAACTGTGTGAGAGGAGAGATGTCCAAAGGATAACATTTTTATTGAATGTGTTCCACTCTGTAAAGTTCCCATCCCATGAGAAGGTCCAAGAATCCAACTCACCTCTCCTAAATAGCAGTGAAGCATATAAACCGCTAAGCCACCATGCTCTTTGTATCCATCTTGGGGGGAAAGTCCCTATTTAAGCTAGTATTTCCTTTCTAAATCTAATTTGGAAATTACAGGTTCATACCAAAATCTTCTGCAGAATATGAAAGAGGAAAGTCGTTTTCACACACTTGCGAAAGAAAATTATGCTGATGATACGTTGTTTAGCAGCACCACATCTATAATCTTCTCTTTGAATGTAATAGGTATGAAACCTGAGCCAATTTAATTAGATCTTAGTTTATGAGACAGTAAATCGTGATGCTTATGTCTTACTGCATGGTTTATGCAGACCTCCCATAATACATTTGTGACTGTGTGATCCTTCTCTCCTTTGGGGAGAGAAGTAAGTGGATGTGGGAGAAGGTACAGTAGATAGTTTCCAAAGTGAAGTAAATTTGTGGAGCATTTAAAATCCAGAAGGATAATTTATAATTGAATGTAGAAGTGGTTTAGATGTGACTGTAGATGACAGAGAGTGAGGGATAGCTTGTTCATGGCATTCCTTGCTTCATAAGGCTGGTTTCACAAACTGCACCTGAAAGACCCCGCATCTCCTGCAGAAAGCATATGATGGTTTTGCTGCTTTCTTCCATTTCCACTAAAGAGGGAGGCTATAATCCCAACAGCAGTTCCAGTAGAAGCTGCAACAGGAATGACAGAATTATAGGGCTAGAAGGGACCTCAAGGGTCACCTAGTCTAACCCCCTGCCAAGATGCAGGATTTGTTTTCTCTAAACCATCCAGGACAGATGGCTATCCAGTCTCCTTTTGTAAACCTCCAGTGAAGGAGCTTCCACAACCTCCCTAGGCAGTTTGTTCATTGTCCTAATGTTCTTACAGTTAGGAAGTTTTTCCTGAGATTTAATCTAAATCTGCTATGCTGTAGTTTGAACCCATTGCCTCTTGTCCTGCCCTCTGTGGCTAGAGCAGTGTTTCTCAAACTGGGGCCGACACTTGTGTAGGTAAAGCCCCTGGCAGGCCGGGCCGGTTTGTTTACCTGCCTTGTCCACAGGTCTGGCTGATTGCGAATCCCACTGGCTGTGGTACGCCACTGCAGGCCAATGGGAGCTGCTGGAAGCAGCACGGGCCAAGAGATGTACTGGCCACCGCAGGTAAACAAACCGGCCCGGGCCACCAGGGGCTTTCCCTACACAAGCGGTGGCCCCAGTTTGAGAAACACTGGGCTAGAGAGAACAACTTTTCTCCATCTTTTTTTATGACAGCCTTTCAACTATTTGAAGATTGCTGTCATGTTCCCCCTTAATCTCCTCTTTTTAAAACTAAACATACCCAATTCTTACATCCTTTGCTCATATAGCTTGCATTCCATAACTCTGATCATCTTTGCCACTTGCCTCTGGACCCTTTTCAGTTTCTCTACATACTTTCTATACAGAGGTGACCAAAATTGGACTCCATCTGAGGTCTAACCAGCACCAGGTAGACCGGTATTATCACTTCCTGTGACTTGCATGCTATGCCTCAGTTAATGCAACCTAAAATTACATTTATTTATTTTTTGCAACAACAGCACATTGCTGATTTAAGTTGAGGTTGTGATCCACCACAACTCCCAGATCCTTCTCAGCTGTGCTGCTGTCCAGCAAGTTATCCCCCATTTTGTATTTGTGCATTTGTTTTTTCTTCTCCAAGGGTAGCATCTTACATTTATCTTTGTCGAATTTCATTTTGTTGTCTATAGCCCAGTTTGCACCACCAGCCAACCTGGCCATTCTTTGATAGTACCATCCACATTTGGGGCTAAATTAGCCTTCTGTGAGTCCCCTACTGAAAAGGCAATTGCTAATATCTTGGGACACTGTGATCCCTTCACAGATGCATTTTCCACTTCTAGTGTTCCTGCACCCTGGTTTAATCCAGTAGAAACCAACATTAACTAAGAGTAAATGTAGCCCGTGATATGTAAGGGTTTCTGATTACCATAAAAGAGGTTATTATTACCCATAGTCTGGGTTGAAAGTGATTAAGGCAACAGTGAGGATCACATTTCTGCAGAGGCAGGGTGAAGGGAAGGACATATTCTGGCAATGGGTTGGAGGTATTGCTAGGCAAATGGTCAGGTTCAGAAAGAGATATGAGGGGAAACGTTCAGTTCAAGGTAAAGGGTGATTCCAAAGTTTCTGACCCTGAGGATAAATTTGAAATCTGAGTTAGGACGAGTGAGAGAGGAATCAAGCCCTTACAAAGATAGTACTTTTTAATCCAGAAAACTTCAGGCTTTGAACATATTGATGAGAAGGATGCATCATTGGACTATAGTTTAGTAGTATCTTATCTCTATAAATACACTAAATTCTTTACCTGCAGTAATCAGCTGCCGAGATAAAAATACTTTACACTCAGTTCACTAGCTTTTCTTATCCCAGGATCTCAAAGTGCTTCACAACATTATCTAATTGTCTCACACTGCCCTTGGGACTTACATAAGCATATCTACAGATGCTATATAAGAAGTAGGTATCATTGTTAATATTACTTCATCTGGAGAAACTTGGTGATGAGTCCTATATTCTCACCATTGGAGTATTCCTGAATAAAGGTCAAAATATATTCTGGTGGAAAACTTGGGATCCTTTAAAGTGATTATTTTAAGACAAGGGCTTGTTGAACCATTAGATGAGAAGGTGGCTTAAATGCACAAACCTCTTCTGTGTTTTCTTGAGTGGGGGAAAAAAAGAGTTCCCCTTTTTTATCCATTGTGTTCTGAAGAATACCCAGTCACTCTTTCATCTTATTGGAATTTACCTCATTATAGATTTCAAGAACTGTATAAGCAACGTTCAATGTTTTACACTAAAGAATGTGTTTAGGAACTGTGATTTCTGTGAAAATGCAATGCTATTAGCAATGTACTGTAGAGACGTGGATGAACAAATATGGAGATAGACAGATCAGAGAATACAGGCAGTCACTAGAAGAGAGATACTAACTAAAAGTGACAGCCCAACTTCTGCCTACATCCATTCTCATACAATTTGCTGAGGAGAGAAAGTGAGAGTAAACACAGAAAGATAATTTATCAAATAATATCCTGTATCGAAGACCAAAGCTCTATACCATCAAATGGAAACATAAGGGTCCTGATCTTTGCTGTTGTCAATCATGTAATTCCACTGAAGGCAATGCAACTATGCCGATTTACACCAGCTGAGGATCTACCCCACAGACTGCAGTAGCATAGCAGAGTATCTGTGTGATTCCTAATTATACTTCCCTGAAATGGCAGTTGACAGAGACACAGACATACCAATACACACTTCAAAAGAAAAGATTGTAGATTCAAATTTCCCAATAAATTCCATCATTACTAATGGATTACTTGGCAGCATCTAATAGTAGCTATAGATCCTGTCTGTAATACATTGCCCTTGTTTATTCCCACCCCTTTGTGTTGTACCCTTTGCCCCACCCATATTTCTGTTAGCTGTGGTGCATGTTTCTATGGTTTTGTGAAAGCAGCGGGGAGACCAAACACCTCATTATTTTCTGTTACACAAAGTAAGGACCAAGAAAACCTTTCCATTATTGTTTGTGTGTAGTGCTTGTCAAGCAGGGCATTTGTCCTTTAGTACGTGAGATCATCATAATCATGTTCTTGTGTAGGGTGACCAGATAGCAAGTGTGAAAAATCGGGACGGGGCTGGGGGGTAATAGGAGCCTATATAAGACAAAGCCCCGCATATTAGGACTGTCCTATAAAATTAGGACATCTTGTCACCTTACCCTTGTGTCTCACACCTCAGACTCCATCACTGATCACAGTTGCCATAACAAAGGAGTTAGGCCTTTGTTAGTATTGCTGCTGAAGAGAAGTCATGAGGAGAAATAGCATGAATAACAGTTGCCAGAAGCTAAATATCTCCCCTTCCCTCACAAATAGGTCTTCAGACTGCTTATTAGCAATTCCTCCATTTATGACCCTTTTCCTCCCACTGAGAGGAACTCCTCTCAGACCATCCCTGAAGCTGCTCTAACAGTACTCTAGTAGGGAATACTTTCATTTTCCCACACTCCTTCCTGTCTTCACACCATATCAAGACCAACTGGGAAATTAATTCGGAATACCTGGGAGGAAAAAAAAAAGTCTTTGTGTTTAAAGGAAAGGATCGAGAGTCTCAAATCTGGGTTCAATTCTTAATTCTACCACAGACTTCCCGTGTGACTTTGGGAAATCATTTATTCTTTCTGTGCCTCAATTCCCAACCTTCAGCTTGTATGTTGTATTCCTGTCTCCTACCATTTGCCTGTCTTTCCGGTTTTGGACATAAGCTATTCAGAGCAGGGACAAAGGGTTAGAGCCTCTATGTGCTACCATAATATACATATTAAAGAATAATTATACCTAGATAAGAACATAATAATGGCCCTACTGGGTCAGACCAAAGGTCCATCTAGCCCAGTATCCTGTCTTCTGACAGTGGCCAGTGCCAGGTGCCCCAGAGGGAATGAACAGAACAGGTAATCATCAAGTGATCCATCCCCTGTCGCTCATTCCCAGCTTCTGGCAAACAGAGGCTAGGGACACCATTCCTGCCCATCCTGGTTAACAGCCATTGATGGACCTATCCTCCATAATTTTATCTAGTTCTTTTTTGAATCCTGTTATGGTCTTGGCCTTCACAATATCCTCTGGCAAGGAGTTCCACAGGTTGACTGTGTGTTGTGTGAAGAAATACTTCCTTTTATTTGTTTTAAACCTGCTGCATGTTAATTAAACCTGCTGCCTATTAAAGCAGTTGCACCCCTGATTGGACTCCAAATGCATTCTGCTTTCATTTTCATAAAATTCACCATCTAATAGCCATTTGACAACCCCTCCTGTTGCTTTCTCCTAGATGCTTCAGGCTTCACTTTTTGAACCCTAAGACTTGCTGAGATAAAAAAGTTCATTAAAGTATTTAATGCTCATAGAGAGACAAGGTAGGTGAGGTTATTGGACCAACTTCTGTTGTTGAAAGAGACAAGCTTTCAAATTACATAGATAGACCTGTTTTTCGGGTCTGGAAAAGGTACACAGATAGTCAAGGCTAAATACAAGGTGCAACACATTGTTTAGCATAAACAGTTTACACATATTGGAAGAGACCATTCAAGATGAAATGGCCAGTTAACATCTCTGCAGTCATAGGACAAAAAAAGGTAGTATGTGGCAGAGGGGTTAGTGGGTTGCAGATTGTTGTAATAAGCCATAAATTCAGTGTCGTTATTAAATCCATGATTTTTAATGTCTAGCAAGGTTTGAATATAAGTTCCCATGCTTGTCTTTTGAAAGTGTTGTGCAGGTTTCCTTTGAGGACAATGACTGAGAGGTCAGATATGGAGCAGGAGCGGTGCCAGGGTTTTTGCTGCCCTAGGCAGCAGCGCTCCTCCTCTGAGCATTCAGGGGGCCTGGGGTCTTCGGCGGCGGGGGTCCTTCCGCTCCGCATCTTTGGGGCAGTTTGGCAGTGGGTCCTGGAGCGAGTGAAGGACCTGCCGCCGAATTTCCGCTGAAGATCCAGAGTGGAAGGACCCCCCGCTGCCGAATTCCCGCTGCGGATGGCAAAATGTCACCCCCCCAAATCCTGCCGCCCTAGGCGACCGCCTAGGGTCGCCTAGTGGAAGCGCCAGCCCTGATATGGAGTAATCATTTTGAGATAAGTGTTTGCCTGCAGGTGATATGGTCTGTTTTATAATAATTTTTCTGTGTGAGTTCAACATTCCAAATCTTGCTGTATTTTTTTCTTAAAGATGTCTTGGTCTTCACATGGGGTGTCACTGAAAACTCCCTTGGATATTCTTCGCTATGTGCGTGAACAGTATATAGTGTCTGACTCTAGACTCATGAAAACAAGTACCCTATTTTAAATAACTTGCATCTATAACAGTAAAGAAACATTTTTTGCTAAACATTAGAGGAGAATGATTTTGGAGAGTCTTGCAAATTGACTCAAAAGCTGATATATTGTATATACTTCCATTACTTATCTGAAAAGCTTTTAAAACATTGTTGGATATTTTTATTTGTTTGTTGCCAAAGACCATTTGGTTATTTCTTTATACTCGGGGGATTTTGAAACTGCCGCTGTAAGAGATTACAAAAAATCAACTCAAGAGAAAACACTTTTTTTTATTTCCTTGTGCGGTATGCTCATCTGGGCAGGAAACTGAAATTTGTTCAGGGCCAGTCAGACTATGGAATGAATTCCCATAGAAATTAAGGACCATCCCATACCTTTGCACCTTCTGCTCCAAGTGCAAGGCACACTTCTTCAGCCTGCCTTCTCCAATATAATCACCTAAGAGAATGCAAATTACAAACAAAACAAAACTCTCCCACAACAATACACTCCACTGCATGCACAATCCTTCCCTGGGGAGGTGATGAGAGCGAGATTAAACTGCACGTGAGAGGTGCTTGAGTACTATGTTGATGTGGGTGGTATAAGAGCTTAACTAGGATAAAATAGTATTTGAAGAGTTGAGAGGATAATTTAAAAAAATGTCCACAAAATAGAATATCCCATACAGGTTTACTAGCAGGAATGTTTACAGACTTGATACATTTTAAATTAATATTAGAGAATATTTACATAATGCAGATTCTGAACTTGTAAACACAAGTATGCGGGCCAGAAAAATAAATCTAATCATTATGCTCGGTAATAAAATTGGTATTGTGTAACCTATGGTAGGTGTCCAATCAAAACTAATCGACAGAGCTTACATTTCAATTGGAATATCAAATATTTATAATGAACTGCTTGCAAAACAATCAACAGAGCAGGGATAAAAAAAAAATTCCTAGTCTATGAATATATTTGAATAACAAATTTCAGAATATCATAAACTGTTGTGGATAGCGAAAGAGGGGGAAAAAATCAATGACTAAATCTCTCATTCTTAATTATTTGTTTTGTTCTATTATTTAAGAAAAACTCCCCAAGTATAGAAATAAAAAAATATTAAAGAGATCAGTTCTGAAATCACTGAATTTATTTACTGGATCTTATTTTCATAAGAGTTGCTTGATCCAGAAAAAAAATATTTGCTTCCCAAAGAAAATCATGGTTGTAACAGACTAAAAATTATATCTGTTCTCTTGTGGTCCTTACAGTCTCTTCCACATTCCAGAAGTTATGGGGTCTCACATCCTGATGCATTTATCTCCTCAGTTCTTTGAGAGCAGGCAATCCATGAATATTGCCAACAGTCCTGTGAAGTCTGTGGAAGTTTATCATAATCCTGTTTCCCTACTAACTCAGAGAGCAAGATTTTTGTAAATCTCAATGGACTATCTTCTCCCATGTATGAAACCAACAGGGCTAGCTTCAAAGAGATTGCATCATTCATGTGCTGGGTAAGGCTGTCCAAGCATGCAAAAATTTTGGCCTGCAAGGCTTAACAGAAAATCCTTAATTAGAGTTACCGAAGGCTTCAAACTAATTAGGCCCAATCAAGCATATCAAATAAGAGCAACTGTTTTTATATTGGATTGAATTGGGCAAGTCACTTAATCTCTCTTTGCCTCAGGTTCCCCTCGGTAAAACTGGGATACTTCCTTTCTTCTATCATTTGCCTGTCTTATCTATTTAGATTGCAAGTTTTTGGAGCCAGAGCCTATCTCTTAGTACATGTGTATAGAGCCCTGAACACAATGGGTCCCTGATCTTGGTTAGGTCCCTGGGCACTACCATAATATACATAGTTAAGAACAAGAAGAACCTGGTCATAAAATTCTATGACGATAGCTCTAATACTTCAAGATTTTTCTATAAATCATTTTTATATTGAACCGTATAAAAAATTAGGTGCTGTATAGGTATGTAGATAATGTTTTGTTCTTTCTACATAACTCTGGGAAATTTCTCTGAATGCTAGTGAAAGCAAAAGCCATTCATTTCCTTTGTCGCACGTGTTTTAGTAATAAACCTCACAAAGAATATTTTTAGTTGGGTTTGGACATTCATTCAAGAGAAAAATATGCAGGTCTGATCCTCAGCAGACTCAAATTGTCATAGCTCCATTGATGCCAGTGGAACTGTGACAATTTACACCAGCTGAGGAGCTGCTCCCTGGTAGTTGTAAGCAGGGTCGGCTCTAGGTTTTTTGCCTCCCCAAGCAAAAAAATGTTTGGCTGCCCCACACCCCAGCCCTGGGCTATCCCCCGCACCATCCTGCTGCCCCAGCCCTGCGCTCTCCCCCCCCCCCCCCCCTATCCCCCTGCCGCCCCAGCCCTGGTCTCCCACCAGTGCCCCCCCACACCACCACACCCTGCCGCCCCAGCCGTAGGCTCTCCCCCATCCACCCGCACCCTCTGCTGCCCCAGCCCTGGGCTCTCCCCCGACAACTGCACCCTCCTTCCGCCCCAGCCCTGGGTCACTGGTAACTCGCTCCCAGGGCGGGTCATTCAGCAGGAATTTTAGATGTGCACAGAACACAGACAGGATTGGTTCCCATACGGTTACAGAACTGCAGTAAAGTGGAGCAATTTTCAGCTTGTGTGATTGGAGGATATCTGGATGCATATTATAAGACTGTCCTACATAAATGAGGAAAAGCTGAGGTGCCTTTATTATTCTTTTGTTCCACTCTTTGTTTCTATGGGGAATTTGCCAATGCAATATCACTGTCTTCCTTTTAAACAAATAAAACTAAAAAAAAAAAAAAAAAAAAAGGCAATGGCTGTTGAAAATAACAATTCCAGTCCTAATAACCACTGGGAAGCATTTCTTGCTCAATTTTATCCTACTTTTTCTACAGCAAGTTACAGTGGATCAGTATATTTGATTTGGGAGAAATGAAGCAACAGGTGCCCAAACTGAGCTTGAGCACTCCTGAATTTTGAGGTGTTCAAATCTGGAAGGCAGGTGCTAGATTCCCTTTCTGAATATTGGCTAAATCTGGAAAGGAAAAGTCAATTTCTGCTTCCATGGCTCACATGTGGAAATGCTCCTACGTGCCTGGTACTGTATCTAAAGCTGCCCAGGTCCAGAGCCTCCCCTGCCTTACTTTTCATTTTAAATTCTAGTGGGATCCACATACCTCCCTTGCTAGGCTTCAGATAGAGAAGTGCACTGTCCATTTAGTCCACTCAATTCTTTCTTTGGGGGCTGCAAATTGAGGTCACACCAGTATCCCTAATCCAGGCTGGGGATGTCTTCTGAAGGGGATATCTGGGCCAAAGCCTTCTACTCCTTACTTGTTCCCTGTTCAGTGCCACCCCGTTCTAGCAGTGAGCTCTCCATTCGCAGCAAGCTGCAGCATGAGGTTTCAACTATCATACTCCCTCCCCCTCCCTTTCCTATTGATAGCGGCCAAGGGAATGCTGGGAAATGTAGTTCTTTCCCTGCTCCAGGGCTGGCTCTGTAGGCAGGGAGCTAACTAAGGAACTACAGCTCCCAGGGCCCCCTGTTGGGTCTCAGCTCCCATGCTGGCTCCCTGCCAGCTGCCGCCCCTGCAAATGGGCTGCCCCAAGTACCTGCTTGCTTTGCTGGTGCATTGAGCCGCCCCTGGTTGTAAGAATGGCAGACTGCATGGAGAAGCTCTGTATTGATAGCACTTCTCCTTGACCGAAGTTTTGTCTGACTCCTATTTAAAAGAATAACTAAATCAAACTCATTCTCGTTTTGTAATTGTTTAAATCTGAGGCATGGAGCAACTGGTTGGAGGAGTTCTTATTTCAAATAATTTGTCTCCCAAATAAAAACTACTTCAAATATTTGCTGTGTGCACATTTAAATACAAAATTGTGTCTGCTGTCCAGACATATACTGTAGGAATGTGCTTTCCCTCTCTTACCAGAAAGAATTTTTTTTATTTAGTCCAGTCCACCCCCAGTAGGATAAATGTCAACCTTTATTCTCTAGCAACTACACTACACTTTTCACTTGGCTGACTCCACAGAAGAGATGTGCTACCCATGGGATAGCCACCATCTTGCAGGCTCATAGACAGCATATAAGTGAAAATAGTCATGGAGCTGAGTAAAGCCCACAGAAGCCAGGAAACTGAAAAATAAGGCTGTTGTTCTGCTGTTTATCGGTCCCCTTGTGCCTAAGTATCATGTGGACTCTTAGAGCAGTAGTTAATCTGTAAGCAATCTAGGGGTATTCTCTTTCTGCTGCAAAATACCTCACCAGAGCACAAATGGCTATGTGTGGAGTATCCGCTTATTATGCTTAAAGATTGAACTTCTCTGCTTCTTAAATGTGTCTTAATGAGCACAAAATTTAAAGCAGTCAAATGACATTTGCTTCATTTAACCTGGATATGCTGTGAATCGACGGAACCATTAGATTAATACATGTCTTGATGTTGAGTTGTGCCACTTCAGCCAAAGCCACAGAAGCCACTGAGCCAGACACATCACCAGCTCGGATCCTTTTCTATTGTTTTCAATGGATGTTAATAGTAAGAATAACTTGTACAGCAACTTCCATCTGGGAATCTCAAGGCATTGTGAACAGAACTTTGCAGCACTCCTGTGAGGCAGGCCAAATACTATCCTCTCAATTTTACACGTGAAAGCAAATGAGGCAGAGAGATTAAGTGACATGGGGGCCTGATTCTTCTCTCTCTTACACTGATGTAAATGAGGTACAGCACTCGCACACGCGCAGCATAACTCTTCTAACACGAGCGCACACATACACAAGTGTATGTTTTTTGTTTTCGGGGAGAAGGGTGGAGGTGAAGGGACTCGGTTAACAAATCCTGTCCTCTCTCCTTCCTGCATCCATCGGCATCCCATGTGCGGGGGGTGCGGGGGGGACAAGAAACAGGAAGCCCATGCAAGGGTTCCATAACACTATGCACAACTATAGAGAGGAGGTGTAGCATGGTGGGCTCACAGACCATCTACTGTCCCCATTCTGCAGATTCTATGATATGGGGAAAAGTAGCCTTTCCCAATCTCCATCCTCTGTACAACTCCTCACTACATGACCCTGGTTACATGAGCTGTGGGCGGGGACAGGATTTGCCACATACGGTATTGCATCATTATTATGATCTCTAGTTTTGATGTACAATACTTACTGCCGTGGATGTCCCTAAGTTTAATGATGTCAAAAAAGAGGATAAATACATTCAGATTCCTGATACAAATGGGCAGAATAGGCCCCACTCACTGGTGTGTTAGAGTCACTTTGTGCCACCTCCCAAGTCCAAAGCAGACCCAAGCCTAGCTTAATTGGCCACTGGTGTATTCTCCATATGTTGCGGAAACCTACTATGACCTTCTGTCCACTGCATGCAGCAAAGGGGGCATGGCCAGGACTCCCTTACCCTGGCAGATTATTGGCTGCAATAACAGCCCCTGGGGGCCATTAGCAATTGACACAGGTTAGAGCAGCCTTCGGGCTGTTCTAATTTACAGCAATTACTGGACCGACACTCTTGCAGCCCCAGGATTGGGGAGGAAGATACAAAAGATGCTACATTTCCTTCCACTCCTTGCTACTGTGAATTTTCACCAATCCCTTCTCAGCTGCACTAGAAAATGTCAACCCATGTCTTTACTCCTTTTTGGAGGCACTTAACACAAATTGGTTGAAAGCAAATCATAGTAGTAAGGAAAGTTTAGTCCATTGAGAGAGGCTGTCTGTAAAGATATATTAGAAGAAACTCCAAAAAATTAAATAGCTGGGGTTTGCTGGTACCAAAACAGGTATCTGAAAGTATTTTTGGTATGATGGGATCTAATTAGCTCACTGCCTAGTGAAGTAAATCAAAGGAGATGGGTTATATAAGCAATCCTACTCATTGTGGGCCTGAACTTGTGAGGTACTAAATGCCCTCAGATTCTTTTGTTTTCAGTTGGAGTTGCAAGTGCTTTGCTCAACATCTTGCAGCCTTATATCATCAAATGGTTTGTCACATGGACTGTATCCTTTCATAGTCCTATCACTGCTCCTGAGTATAGCAGAAGGGAAAGTCTGTCAATATGTTGGATAGTCAGCAGCTCACTGAATAATATTTCTGAGGAAAGGATGATGTTTTCATAAGTATTTTATAATATAGCATTTGTTACAGAGAACAAGGGAAAAGAGAACTCTTGAATTATTGCTCTGTGGGGAAATGTTTTCCTAAACAGTGTATCTGCACACTGGCATCCTAATGCAATTGTTTTTTGTTTCTCAGAACAATTGGTTCAGAATATATGGAAAAAATTTGCTCTTTCCTCCAGCAGCAGAACTACTTGGTACTGGGGTAGCATTTGAGAAATACCAGCAGAAAAATTATTGTAATCCAAATCTGATCTTCCCCAGTCTCTTCTCTGCAATAGGCCCTTACTTCTCCAGGGACTACACCAGCCTCATAGTGAACTTGAGAGGGAGGTGGGAGGTAGCATGTGTTTCCCTGAAAACATTAGGGGAAGACATAAAATAAGTCACTGAGCTTCCCCTCCAGAAGATGACTCAAGGCTCAGGAAAGGATGAAGCTGGGATTTGCGGGGAAGTAGTTCTGTGAGGAGGCTTGCTTACAGGACACTTCCTTCTGTCCTTCGAGGCCTGGTAGGGAGACCTTCACCTCTGCACCTGGAGTCCCAAGAAGAGGAAGTATGCGGTGATCTACTTGGGGTTGAGGAAGGGAATCTTCACTTCTCCCTTTTGAAAGTCCCAGGGAGATCTCTTCCCTTCCCCCTGTCCAGCGGGGTCCTACAGACTGGAAAGATAGGGAACATTCAGCCATCAGTAGGCCAATGAGCCTCAGCTGGCCAGGCAGGTCAAGGCACAGCTAGGAGCACACATCAGTATTTCTGTCACTTCTAACTTGTGGTAGCAGCAGCAAAGGGAGGGAATGAGCAAATGAATACTCAAATAGCATAAAGACTGTACACAATATTAGTCCCTATTCATAGATTTGAGTATGGCCAATATTTGTGCTTGTTTGGAAAATGAATTATTGGATGTGCCATTCCCCCAAATTCAGCAGCCACAATAATCTAACAATATTACTAATGCATCCACTTTCTGGAGGCTTTTGGGAACAAATACCTCAATTAAAGCCTTGATTAGACAGCCATTCCCCCAAACTATCAATATTATACTATTACAATTGCACTGTAATTACTAAATAGGTTGCAAAGTGATTACCGAATGCCTATTCATTGGATAAAAGATGCCAGACTGACAGTTCTATATTTTATATGCTGCAGAATGAGATTGACTTCAAAGCTTCAGTTGGAGCATTCATTTTGCCACTGGAGGGCGTTATGGCCCCAGAAAACAGAAAACTATTTTGTATTGATACAACAATCGAATTAGCAGGATTTATAGAGCTTTAATCTTATTTAGAATGTAGATTACTCCACTTCATTTAAAGTAGGGGGAGGAATGAGGCAATTTACATGTGTTTGTATATTTAGCATGAATTATGCAAAGATAAGAACATCTCACTGAAGCTTATGAACACTCTACCTGAGTCTCATTCACAAATTTATTGCAACATTTTCAGACACGTTAAAAAATTTGAAGCTCAGCATGGGCCTCTGTAAAATTCAAGAAAATGTGAAATAAATTCTCCTTCTCACAAACACATAAGGTTTCTCTATTTTTCTCTTCCACCGGCTGCTTTAAAACAAATATTAGCTGATAATGAGACCAACCATCCATTTGATTTTGTTCAAGCTTTTTGCTTCACTTTTTAGTCACAAAAACCAGAAGCCGCTCTCATTTTTGTATTTGTAAGTTCTTTGTGGCAGGGACCATCTTTTTGTTGTATTTGTACAGCACCCAGCACAATGGGGTCCTGGCTCATGACTGCAGCTCCTACATGTTGCCACAATGCAAATAGCCTCTCAGAATCACCATAATGCCCATACACCAGTTCTAAAAGACTCTGCAAGAATCCAGGGAGGAGGATTTATCTTACAGAAGGATTGGATTTGACATGTGGACTGGAATCCAATAATTTCACTCCTTGGGACCCTCTTTGGTTTTTTTTGAAAAAAAAATGGTGTCCGGTTTCTCAGTTGTAGCAATGAGGGTGTGGGGAGAAAGGCTTAATCAGAGAACTGGTTACAATTCCCACACTCTGAGGCCAGCCACACCTTGTTTCATACCAACCAAATCCCTGGCCTAGACTGCTCTAAACCATGCCACTTGGCAATGGCCAACAAAGGTCATTGGCCATCTTAGACCCATGTTCTGGCAACATCTGCTCCCTCCTCCTTTCCCCCCCAACTCACTCCCTATGGTGGCTCTACAACCACAGAGGACTTTTCCATGTTGGGGAAATCCCTAGCTAAGGAAATGTGACCACTCTCTGCTGCTTTTGTGACACCTCAGCAGCTCACCAGGAGCAGAGCAAGCTTGAAAATTTGGCCTTTAGTTTTCTTATCATCCTTCCACCTTAACTTGGGAGATCAAAAGGCACGTTATGGATAAAAGTCGCAGTAGCAATGAATACATGTTTGATATTGTGAGTGGAATAGTGTGTGCCTCCTGCAATACTGCAACTTGTGATGAATCAGATGCTTTTCTAATGACTTCACTCTGATTTCTCTTAAACAATGACACTGATTATATTCTAAACCTGTCTGTGAATGCCTGCTCTCCCCTTTCTCATCAAGCCACTTAATTTCACTACATTTTTAATACTATGTATTGTGACAGACCCAGACCAGTGGGGTACAGGAGTCTGGTAGAGGGCAAATATACTGGTCACTGGATGAGTAGTTTTCTGTTCCCTGAGTGACCAGAGCAGGGGCTGCACTAGAGTAATCAGGAACCTGCTAGAACCAGTTAAGGCAGGCAGGTTAATTAGGTCACCTGAAGCCAATTAAGAAGAAGCTGCTAGAATCAATTAAGGCAGGCTAATCAGGGCACCTGGGTTTTAAAAAGGAGCTCACTTCAGTTTGTGGTTTGAGTGTGAGGAGTTGGGAGCAAGAGGTGCAAGGAGCTGAGTGGGTGTGCTGCTGGAGGACTGAGGAGCACAAGTGTTATCAGACACCAGGAGGAGGGTCCCGTGGTGAGAATAAGGAAGGTGTTTGGAGGAGGCCATGGGGAAGTAGACCAGGGAGTTGTAGCTGTTACAGGAGGCACTATAGACAGCTGCAGTCCATAGGGCCCTGGGCTGGAACCTGGAGTAGAGGGCGGGCCTGGGTTCCCCCCCAAACCTCCCAATTGACCTGGACTGTGCCTTCTCCCAGAGGGGAAGGTCTCTGGGCTGTTCCCCAACCCACATGGTGAATCTCTGAGGCAAGAAAATCTGCCAATAAGTGCAGGACCCACCAAGGTAGAGGAGGAATTTTGTCACAGTATTTGATTTTTTTACTATTCCTGATGGGTGGTTCCAAATGTAGTTTAGAACATATTCTACCCATTTTGTGGGTATGCCAACATATCTTTAGTTAACTGTATGAATGGGTTGGTTATTTGCTTCATCGCCTTGCTCAGGTTTGTATGAATTGGTGATAATGCCATTTCTACAACTTCTTTGTGAAACCATTAGGGTTGATTACACATGTGTTAAGAGAGGAGCCATATGAACCAACCCATGTGTCTGCATATACTCCACTGGATAGATGAGTTGGAGACTAAGGGCTTAATCCAGCTAATTGCTTAGCATTTCCTGCACATACAGAGCACTCTTTACTCCCCTTGCAGCACCTGCTCTCCAGAATCTTGTAAAAGGTCCTCCATACCTTGCAGGAATTAGGCCCTGTGAATGATGATGTCATAATCCTAATGACATCATAATACTATATTATGAGACTAGCTACTGTAAAAGGTTCCATGAGGTATTTCACATCTGGGCAAAATCTTAATAAGGGCATAAAAGCTTTGATTGAAGACAACATATGCCAAATAAATTATCTGTGCATGTACACACTGGAAATTGTTGTGAATTTCTGCTATTAAAGGGGGTCAAATCCATATTATCAAAATGATTGCACAATCTGTCAGTTATCTGTATGTACAATATTTTCCAACAGCATGCACCTCCTGGACTCCTCAAAACAATACCAATTTTTCTCAAGTGTTTTATCATGAATAAAAGGTACTAGCATAAAGCTGAATTGAATTCAGATGCACCAAAAAAAAAAAAAGGCTATATTAGAGCCATGAAAGCCAGTGGAGTTACTCTGGATTTATAATCGCATAATTGAGAGCATACAGTTATCTGGCCAAAGTGCTTAGGGATAGTATTGATTTTTAAATAAATTAGAAGTGGAGTAAAATATTATGGGATGAGAATCTTTGAGTTTCTGATGTTTTTTGTTCTCATGGTGGTTTTCCGCCAAGTCCCATTCATTTTGTTTATGCTGAATTACTGCAGGGAAACAGGCATCTTAGAGTTTTATGATCAGACTCTTTGAAAGGATCAGTTTTTGTCCCAGGTTGTTGTTAAATATCTAGGTAATTCATCTCGTGATAGTTGTCTGTGAGCGTATAGTGAGAGATTGGCTGTTACAGCTGCCTTTGCTTTGAAACATAAAGTCAGCAAAGGCATTATGAGGGTCACTGGTGAGGTGACAAAGTCAGAAGTTCCAATCTCTCATTTTGGATGAGATCATAATTCATGTGCACCTTAAATTTTGATCTCATTAAACAATAAAGCTAAGAGAGACTGATATATCTGGGCGATTTACTGACCACTCTTCCAGAAGATGTGGGCTTTGTCACAGCTTAGTCCAAAAATGCTTCTGTGAACTATTTTAAAAGCTATGTGTGTGGGGTTTTTTTTTTTTTTTTTTTTTTTTTAAAACAAGGCAGGTCTCCACCCGTTATCTCTGGCCAATAACAAGTTACTTTAGGCTTCCACGTGAATCACTGGAGGCTTCTTACAAGACATGATTGGGTAATTGAGAATTACTGTTCAAAACATACATACTGTACTATGCCTTATAGGTGGATATTGCTCTTTAAACCATACAAGTACCCTGTATGATAAAATAAATTACTCTGAGCTTCCTAATACTCTTAGAAAAACAACAAGGAGTCTGGTGGCACCTTAAAGACTAACAGTCTGTTAGTCTTTAAGGTGCCACCAGACTCCTTGTTGTTTTTGTAGATACAGACTAACACGGCTACCCCCTGATACCTAATACTCTTAGATTAGTCACAATAGAAGGCTGACTTTTGTTCTTATTTTTAATTAGTCTTCTCGTAGTGAACCTTTGGAAGGCAATAGAGGACAGATACTGCTTTGGTGAAGCACCTCAAGTGATTTTAGTATGATTTTTTTTTTTTATATGTTCATGCTGTAGCATTTGGGAACAGATGATGTGAAGGATAAAGAGACTTTATATATGAGTACTTAGGGCAAATCATAGCTTTGTCGTGAGCCCAGTACATAGACCTGTGAGTAGTTGTTCTGCCCCAATAGCAGATTAGGAAGGAGACTATGACTTAGGGTCACAATTTGTGTCCAATTTCTCCCACCACCTGCTCTGGGGGGAGGGATCTATCCCATGCTAGCCCTATTCCCAGCAGAGAATACATTTCTTAACACTCTCATGCAGCTGTACTGGCCAGCTCATTGTGTGATAGTGCCAATGCTTCTTCCACGCCCCTTCCTACCCACTCCCTCTCCATTAACTACTCTAATCCATCCACTCCTACCCATGGAGGAGAAGCCAGAACAGACAATTAAGAGGGTGCCTTAATGGGTGTGCAGGAGGGACCATTTTCTGGCCCCTAGAATAGAAAAGCAACAGCAGTAGATACTGACTGGCAAATGTATATAATTTCCTGTCAATTATTTTTGTCAATGGGTTCTTTTTTCCTCAAGAATCAATGAGAACGCATCCAAAGTTTTGACATAGCCTGGATACTTGAGCAAGGAGTAGAATATTTTGGGGGAGAAGAGAGGGTTCTCTATTTCAATAAGGAATATGACTTTGATGGATATAATACCTGCTATAAGGTTGATCACTTTCAAATCTATTTTTACAGGCAGTATATATCTTCCAAAGAAGCAGTCCTTTACAACTAGGGAAATCAACATGTTTAAAATAGTTTTCTGTAATGCCTGAGAAAATATATGTTAAGTTACATGAACTCTGGGCCATGCAACTGCTTGTCAAATATCAGGGATTCAGAATTGAAAACTCAACATTTATGCAGAGGTGCTGCTCAAACAGCACTGATTTAAGTGAGAAGAGACAGTGGTGACATAATCCTGAAATGCATTTGCATTGCATTTTCTATATATAGTTTTTTCTTCTCCGAGGATCTGGTGCGTCTCACAAAGACTCACCAGGAACCTCTTACTTTTTTTTTTTTTCTTTACTCCTCATGATCCCATCCTCCTTCAATATACTGTGCTTCAATCAGTCCCACAATGACAAAGGTGCAATGAATGAATGATTCAGTGATGATGCTTGGAATGTGTCTAAGCATACATAAGTTGGCACAGCCTTTGAATGTTCTTTGCAATGGACCATGCAAGAAACGTAACCTTGTATCAGTCATGCATACCCTTATGATTTTTTTTTTAAATTCACCAGTTCCCATTTTATCATTCACAGGGGCCACTGTTGATGATTCCCAACCTTTTACTGACTTGGAAGCAAAAAGGCCTGATTAACTCCCACTAAAATCAATGGATCAAGACCTTAAGGGTTAATTCTTCTTTCACTAGTGTAAATCAGAAGTAACTACATCATAGGGGTTACACTAGTGCAAATGATAGGAGAATTGGGCCTATATACTGGAGACGGAGGTCTCCAGCATGACAATAAAGATGGACTTTTGAAAATTACTTACAGCAGTTAAGGGCCACATTGTCAGATATGCATGAGCATTTTCCTACTTCCGATAATTTGATCCTTAATTTTCTTCACCTTTGGGGTCAGATTGAAATTGTGGAGTTGAGTAGAGAATCACAGGTATCCTACAAAAAGAATCCATAATTTATTACTATCTTCATATTGCCATTTTTTTTGTTGGATAAATTCCACAGACGCAAGATACTTTGCACTGGATCTTTTAAACCAATGAACTTCTTAAAATACACTGACATTCTGCTTCTGAGAACGAAGTGTAAAATAAATGGAAAAAAGCCACCTCTGTAAATGCAAGTACTGAAAACTTAATTTACAAATGCAAACAAGATAAGCTGCCAAGTTGCCAACATAGTTATCTAATTTGTTGACACAGAGATCGCAGGCAAGATTCTTATTTAGTTCCATACATCTACATTTGTTTGCCATCTGATCAGAACTGTAATCCAGCTACCTCAATATTAAAGAAAATTGCTCTACATTCTTCTCATTTTTCAAAGCCAAGTTGCAGTGTGTGTTTTTCAAGCTCCATCACTGACATTTTCTGATGGCTGAATCTGTTTACCTTCAAGGCTCCCTGCAAAGACTATTTGTTTTTCCAAGCATTTGGGGAAGGTGCAGTTATGATGGGTAGAGTAAACTTGTTTGTTCCCTTGATTTGAATATTAAGTTAGTTGTGTTAGGGAATTAAGTATGTCTTTATTTACAATCTATTATTATCATCCATTTTAAGAAAATTGTGTACCTCTGTGATATTTTAACTGAAGCCTAGATATATTATCTTGATTCTTGGCTTCAGGCAAGAGAGTTTGGCATTTCTCACCTTTGCCGTGACCTGATCAAGTGGCTGCCCTGCACTGATCTGGACCCCAGGGCAGGTTTGCCCTCTAGAGGTTGGTTTATTTATTTTTCATATGTTGCGTAGTGTTGAAATGACCCAATAAAATAAGCACACTCACTCCCGTAGGGGCACTATACCTCACCATTAGAAATTTGGGGCAGCATAAATCTTCATGTGTTGAATTTCATTTCACATGTAGAGTTATATCCCTCACCAACCTCCTTAAAATTGCCATTTGGCCAAGCCACACAAATTCACTCCTTTTAATCTTCCCTCTCAAGTCATTCTCACCAGCCACTTAATCATTTTGTTGCTTGTCTCTGTATTCTCTCCAATTTGTCAAAATGAATGGCTTCCAGCAATTGGTGGCGTTGAGAAGGTGGAGGGTGTATTTAACATGACAGTTATTTGCTCTGCAGAGAAAACAGATTTGTTTTGTTTTTCAAAGAAATAGGGCTTTATATTTTCATCAGATTAGAGACATGACTATCCTGCATACTTACAAGACATTACACAGAGCTACTTTTTATTGCAATATTTTGTTCTTTGCTTTATTCTTCTATTGCATACATCTGATGTGTGTGGCAGAAATATAAGCGTTCAGGTTCTTTTACGCTCTGGAAAGGTATTCATTTCTCCATAGCTTGAGCAAAGGTTTGGCCTCGCTATTTTCCTAAAGCCCATCCCATTTATCACATTTCACTTTAGATAAATACCTTGGAAGCATTTTCCAAATTAAATGTCAAATAAAAAATTGCCTCATTGACTATTGGGGTATAAAGCAAATCACTAACATAAATGTGCATCTGGAGAAGTACTGTCACAGTGAAAGGTATTCATTCACTGTGGAGAAGTCTAAAATTATTTTCTTTTCGGAAAGGAAGCACAATTTGAATAATATTCCAATGTTGTATTACCTTGACCTCTGGCAAAGCTATGAATTGTGATGAAATGCAGCAACTGTGCATCACACCTTCCTAACGCACAGATAGGCTTCACTTTGATGTATGGCAAGCAATAAATAAATTTAGGAAACATCTTTTTTACTAAAGCCTGCACAAATAATCATCTTTACTGAGTAGTATTCTGCCTGGAGATAACATCAAAAGGTTGTCCTCCACCTTTATTAGAAGACCATCTGTTTTATCAAATCTCATAAGTGGTTGCTTAAATCAGA
The DNA here is from genome assembly GCF_013100865.1 of Trachemys scripta elegans. Taxonomy (NCBI): domain Eukaryota; kingdom Metazoa; phylum Chordata; order Testudines; family Emydidae; genus Trachemys; species Trachemys scripta. The sequence continues at coordinate 17,061,870 of NC_048304.1, read as the reverse complement.
TTTTACTCTATTGCCATTGACTAAGCAGGCAAACAATTTAATATCAGTATATAAGCCCTCTTTCAACCCTTTGTCTCCATGATATCTGCATCTCATCAGCATCTAATGAATCAACTCAATTTCTTACCTACATTGAAAGACCTTCAAAAGTTTCCATTACATTAATTTACCTGGCAGGTTGGATTTTGGAGGCAATGAAGTCACCAAGGGCCTCATCCAATGAAATCGCTGACATCTTTCCATTTACTTCAATGGCCTTTGGATTAGGTCCTAATGCATTCCAATTTTTTGACCTCAATTTGGTATTTAATGTATGCGGGGAGGGGAAAATAATCCAATCATTGTAATGTATTGCCCTGTATTGTATTAATAAATCTCTATCCTCTGCACTGGGACACAACATTCTATAATAAGTATAGGATGGTAACACTCATAACCTTCTTCAAATTTCATAATATAGCAGTGTCCATCCTAATGGCTTTCATTCTTTCAAATATTATAGCAATTTTTAAAACACCCAATCTAATACCAAGTCTGCAAACATTTAAATGACCAAATAAATCTCAGGCAAACCTTCATGCTTTCATTCTCTTCGGTGTCTAGTTCAGTTTCTCATAAATTTCCTGAACTAATCCACTCAGTTCTGGACAAAGGTCATTGCACAGGAACTATGCAGGGTCATTTTAATTTAATTGAAAGCTTTTGACATAGCTTTGGTATCTGAGCTCAAACACCATAGACTTAATGCTGAGTGAGCCCAAACCACAGCCTTGATGCTGTTTCTTTTGTCCTTCTCCCCTCTACCACCCCCAGAATTTTCAAATAGATTCATTCTGGAGTTTCCCTGGGTGAAGTTTTCCCTCTATCTGTTTTTAATGAACCCCCTGAGTTCTGTGCTAAGTTTTTCACTTTCCAGCCTTTCTGTTAATGGCACAACGTATCTTTGCAATTTAACATTAACGCATCCAAATGGCATTTTGCCTGTATTTGCCACTAAGTATGTGGTTTTTGTCTCTAACACTCTTTGCTATAAAATGCCATATATGATCAACTGGCTTAGAAATAATATCTCTGTCTCTCAATCTTCATAAACCTGTAACCCAAAGCACCTTTGGGTTTAACATATTTTTCTTCCTGGAGAAAGGTCTCTGCAACCAATGACCCCTTAATGAGAAATTTGCAGCCCCAAATCAGACTTCCACTTTGTTACACCTAGAGAATACCATGCAGTAAATCTTGATATGACCATCATTCATACAATTTTTTAAAGCCAAATGCATCATTTTTATATTCTCTGAAGTGAGGTCATGGATTTTACCCAGCATGAAATATTATGAGTCAACAAGAACAAGCTAAAGAAACGCAATCTAACAACTGCAGTTCAACCGCTCATTAATACTACACAGAAGTCACACAAAAGATACCCCAAACATGCTAAAATATTTGTGTGAATGAGGTCGGAGGAGAAAAGAAGGATGATATAATTCAAAGCTTCTGGTCATGTAAATAATTCATGGCCTAATATCCAGAGGCTCCTGTTCATTTCAGTTTGAGTTATGGATGCCTTTGAAAATCAAGCCCATATACTGTCTGTATTCTTTCAGCTCCTGATTCAGGAATGATTTCAATGGGACGTAGTCTATTCCCTCCCAGGTACTGAGCTTCCATTGCTTTGTGTGGCAGTCAGAGCATTCATCATCTCTCAGGATGTGCTCAGCAACACTTTGCAATATCAAGCCCTACGACGTCTAGATAAAAGCCCTTATTCACAAATATCCTCAAAGACTTCATCCCTACATGAGGGTATTATAAAAAGTTCCCCTGGAGCATCTCCATTTAGAAGACCTCTTCCTTATTTGAATCCCAAGAAAGTGTCTCAGCTCCTAACAGCCTATCATTAGATCAGATATTAGTTCAGGAGATGTATTAGTTTAGGTAGCAGATCAACTATTCATGTAAACAACCACAGTAATATGCAAAGTTTTAACAAACTAAACATATTTTGACTGTTTTCCCATTAAATGCTTGGTAAATTTAATCTAATCTCTGCACAATGTTTTATGTTTCAAATACAGCCTTTGTTGGGTTGTGACTTACTTTTTAATTAAATGTTACGTAGCGCAAGGAATATATTAACAGTTCATCTCTTTTCATAATGCTGGATACATTAAATATTAAGTTATGATTCATTTATTAAGTGCCTTTCATCCTCAAGAATCCCAAATTGCTTTACGAACACCCCATAGACATTATTACCCTACTACTGGAAAACTGCCACATGCGGGGTGAAAAATGGCAAATACTCAGTACTGGTCTTCACCAGTACTCAGCACTTTAAGACAGGGAGTGATGAATATCTTTTCCAGTGGGGAATTTTATATCTGGAGAGTGTAATTATGTAAGTATTCCACTTAAAATTGGCTTTCAGAGAATGGTTTGAGAGCTGTGATTTGAGAGGCATTGAATTTTGATTTCTTTCCCTTAGGGTTATTTATCTGTTAGGTTTAGTATACTAATGATATATCATCCTTGCTATATCATAGCAAGATATCTTAGATGGGGTTCATTTCTAGACTATTCACAATTTACCTCTAACTTCTATTGTGTTATCAGTTTCTTATGAAAGAGCTACTGCAACCTAGCATAATTTAAAAACAAATTGGCATAGATTCTCAACTGGTGTAAATTGTCATTGTTCCATTGAAGATTTCAGTAGAGCTATATGACAGGTAACATTAGCTGATGATCTGCCCTATAAACCCAATCCAAAGCCCAATTACTCAATGGGAGTATTTCCATTGACTTCACTGGGTTTTGAATCAGTCCTATGTATTTTTTTTAAAAAGCCCATTAACATATACTTAATATTTTCCTTTCCAAGTTTGCTTAGTAAGGAAGATTTTATGTTCAGCAAAAGCTCTGTTTTGTAAGCTGTTTTCTCCTTCTGTATGATTGATTCAGTAGTCTCAAAATGGAATGTTCAGGATTTCAAAATTCACTACCATGCAAGAGGAATGAATTAATCAGACAGGACAGCCAGGCTAATTATAATGGAGAAAGCCTCTATTTATTTCCAAGTATCTTGTTAATCGGCCATAATGGAAAAGAAAATAGGAAGAAATGACATGGCAGTTAAGTGAGTTTTGGGTAAAATATATATTGTTAAAAATTAGTTTAAGTGTCTTTAAATCACGCTGTAATTTAATTTAATCCATTAACAATATGTAACTTGTTTTCAACAAAGGAAGTAATAAAAATGTATAGTGACAAGTAGATAATGTTTCTGTTGCAGACTTATTACCCAAAGACATGACAGTACTTATTTGTTAGCTTTATTTGCTTTGATATTAGATTATTTTTAATACATTAACTAAAGGAAGACGGGGAACAAACTACAGGCAATGTTATATTGAAGTCTAATCGAATAGGTTACTCTCTTCCCCCATGAACTAGAAAGAGATTGGATGTAGTGTAAATCAAAGCAGAATTTGGCCCAACAGAGAGAGATGGCTATGGCTATTTTCCTTTTCTCACCCTTCCAGACTACTGTGTTGAAACACAATAACTTTGTACATCAACATAAATAATCAGTTATGGTATATTTTAAAGTTAATTTGGGACAGAAAATCCTTATTTGATACTATACTGATATTTTACAAAGAGGATTTATGTAGCTATATAAATACTAATACTCACCAGTGTACTCTCCATTCATGGCTTTAAAACTGCAGAAGACTGATACGTATTGGAATTACATGGGCTTGAGGAATGTATTTGTTAGTTGAGTTGGGGAAACTACATTGATGCCTCTCATTTTGGAGGAATATGGCCCCCATTTGCAAAAGACGTGCACAAAATAGATATGGGGTTAGGGCCTGGGCTGCTCCTGGCTCTGGCCAACTGCACTTTGTTCCATCTGCTTACAGTGATAACAGTATAGCTTCTCTCTCTGATGCACACTTTGCTACAATCACCTATGCCTTTGTCGCTTCAAGACCACAGTGCTGTAATGTGGTCTACCTTGTGACCATTCAGAAGCTGGAACTAATGCAGAATGCTGTGGTCCATTTAATTAAGTGGAGTTGCACACAGGGCCCTGGATGGGCGCCTATTCAGAGTTTATTTTTTCTAAATTTAAAGACATAATAAATAATGGTGGGAAATGGAATGATAGGCTTGTCAGCTGCAATTGGAAAAGTGAGGGGTTCCGCCTCCTACCCCCTCACAAAATGTCACCCAAGCAATGAGTGCACATAGAAAAGCCCCCTTTAAAAAAAAAAAAAAATCAGGATATTTGAATGCAGTATGTGGCAGAGAACCTGAAAGAGGGAGGTGGCATTAAATAGAGGTCTGCTCTGAGTTATGCCATCAGCAATCATCTCCCAGGGACTATTCTGTCATCCAGAGTACAGTACAATCTGTCCCATATTCCCTGTCCTGTGTGGGGGCAAGAAGCACATGGTGTGCAGCTGGCAAGGCTGGCTTTATACCACCAGGGGTTTCCCTACATCAGAGCTATCTTGTTAGGGAAATATTTGGTTGTTTTGCAGTGCATGAGCAGCATAAATCAGCCCATAGAGCGGAGGATCCAGATATTTGCCCCTGGAGATATTTAACAAACGTTCCATTAGTCTTCATAGCTATTTCCATTGGATTGCTTTCCTGCAGTTACTTTTCCTAGTGTTTTGTGTATGTGTTTCCACTGGGTCTGCTTCAGGCTGCTACCACCACAAAACCTAACTGTACCTATCTTCTTTTATATGAGAGCTGTAATTAAAGAAATATTCTCCACCCATCTCTAAGAAGGATTTTAACAAAATGAATAAAAATGCACATTCATTCCTCCCTCACTGATTCCAGTAGCAGTTTTTTATTGAAAATAACAAAAGTAGGTGATGGGGAGGGGAGAGGAAGGGAAATTATGCCAGGAATATTAACAAAGCTGTTTTGTCAGAACTTGTTTTGCACTGTAAAGCTGATTATCCTAGGGTCTTGAATATACTGAATCACAGGTATTGTAGAACATAATTTAATACATTTTATCCCATTCAAACTACTTGCAGGTGAATTATATGATTACCTCTGACAATTCTATTTCTCTGCCCATTTCTGAGTGTGGCCAGGGTCTCAGTGGAATTATTGCTATTATTCTATGAAACAGCAAAGTTTGCAATGCCAAGTCCCATCCCAGAGAATCGACTGACTCTCTTTCTCTGCAGTGCTACTAACTAAAGTATTTCGTTATCTTGGCACAGAAAGCAATAATCACAGCTTATGAGAGCTCTAAACAGCAAAACCATTCTTTTTTGGATATATGTTAGGCCCTAATTTTGGCAAAGATTTCTATGTCAGCCAGATTCCATTTCAGGATCAAGCTTTCAGTCTCCACTCAACATACAGCAGCATTTGCTTTTCATTTAGAATCTGTTTTTGGAGGTTGATGTTTATCAGGATATATGGAGTTTACTGATTAGAAAAAAATGAAGTGTTAAAAGTCAAACTCTGATCCCCTTAAGTTGCATAGATATTTACTAACAAGCATCTTATGAGTTGGAAATTGAATCTTACAGTACTTAAGCCAAGCAGTCTAGGAAAATTATGATTAAGGCTGGAATTATGGGGAATCAGAATGAAAGGGTGACATAAAAAGGCGGAGTTTATTTCTACTCCAAAGAAACCGAACTTTGGTTGAATACGGCATTTCTTTGAAATAATAGTGTGGGAAAAGTCTGGGCTTAGATCAGCAAAGGAGTTAGAAGTATTTGCTCACAGAAATAAGGATATTAAAACAGATAAGAACAAAGAAATGTGTGTGGTTTTTTGTTTTTTGTTTTTTTTTTTATCATAGTGCCTGACATTGGAAACCCAAGAGGTGGTCCATCACCTGGGACACAGGAAGATTTGCTGCTGTTGCATGGGGTATGTATAAAGATATTTAAGTCACCATTGTGCACACTCCCCACCTGTAGCATCCTGGAGGTGCTACACTCCTATCCACTCTACCAACACAAGTTACAGCAACCTAAAGGGGCAGAAATGTTACCATGTGCCTTGGGTCACTAATCACTGAGCTTAACTAATAATTAATGAACAGTCAAAGCAAACAGTCCATGAACAACCTATTGGCTGAAATCCTTTGGTAGAAACTATTTGGCTAATCCATATGATACACAGAATATATTAACAGACCTCAAGATTGCTTTGAGAAGGAGTCACTCCCCCAGTCCAGGGGCTACATTTGTAAGAGAGATTGACAAAAGAGAAGAAGATGGTAGGATTAATGAGGCAATGCATGGCAGCGGTCTAGTGTATCTCTTCACCACAGGCAACATGCTACAAGCCCAGATTCTCTCTGACCCAAAGATTTTGTGCCTCCCCCGCTCTTTGATGCTGCTTGAAAATGCTATAGGAGGCATTTTTTTTCTGGCTGTTTTCTGACCTGTCCCCTGGCATCAGGCCTTAGCTTTGGTTGGTGAAATTTACTTTACTCAGTTGCAGTCTCAGTTACCGCCTCTTCCAAAAACTCTGGAGATTGCATTTGGACCCATTGTGCATCCAAAAGACAAATCTGATTTGCAAACTGTTGAGAAATCTAGCCCATAACATTTTAGAAAGATATCTGAAAATTGGGATAGCTCTATTATTAAGGGACTGGAAATTGTTTTGCTTTCACCTCTGCAACCAAACCACTAACATGCATTTGAGTTGGTGGGTTTGAATGTGGTTCTTCAGGTATTAATGTCCTAGCCTCTTCCTCATTCACTTTTGTGCTGCAATGTTATTCCTAGAAAAATGTCTTTTAGGAGCACTACCTTGTAGAGTCAAGAGAGGGAAAAAAATGATGGTGCTGCTGACAAGGGTCCTGAAAAAAGATAAAGTAAAACAAGATTGTGCATTTGTTTTATTCATATGGTTTAATGGGATAATGTGAGTTTGGTCAAAGGAAAGCGTGCCATCGCTGGTAAATAGTATAATGGCCAATGAGAGTCTGGCTGGAGAATTTTGCCTACATGCTCGGGGTTCTACTGATCACCATATTTGGGGTTGGGAAGGAATTTTCCTCCAGGGTAGATTGGCAAAGGCCCTGGAGGTTTTTCGCCTTCCTCCGCAGCATGGGGTAGGGATCGCTAGCTGGAGGACTCTCTGCTAATTGAAGTCTCTAAACCACAGGATTTGGGGACTTCAACAGCAGAGTCAAGGGAAAGGGTTGGGACGGCTTTGTGGCCTGCATCATGCGGGAGGTCAGACTAGATGATCATAATGGTCCCTTCTGACCTTAAAGTCTATGAGTCTATATCAAGCCATATTTTAAAGTGACCTAAACATATTTTCTAAATATACACATTTAAATACCCTTGATCTTGGTGCCTCAAAACATGGATTTTCATTTAGAACTCAGACACCCGAGCATCTGGCTTGCAAAGGTTAAGCCTCTTTGCATGTGCAGTGCTTTGTTTTGGGAAATGGAGCAAATTAAGAGCCTTAAAAATACATGTCCAAAAATGGAGCATGCAGGGCCATTTTTGATCATTTTGTTCATAATGCTTAACAGTTATTCATTGTATTGATTACTGGTACTATTAATATTATAGTAGTGCCTACAATGCCCACACTCCCAGCAAGACACAAATAATTGGTCAGAAATGTGCAGCTGAACCGTCTTTGATCTAATCATTGTCAATATCTCTTTAAAAAAATAAATAAAAACAAGATCCTGATACTCTGTCCATGTTTTGACCACAATGCACCACTCAGGAGCAAGACTAAGGTCCAGCTTGATATTCCCCCCAGCAAAGTGGAGATACCAGCTGGCATAAAGTGTGGTAGCTGGCTCCTACACCAAATGTCCCACTAGCTGGTGTTGGAGGCTCGCTGGGCAGAGCAGACATATGCCAATTTTCAATTCGCTTATGGTGAGAAGTCCTTAGACTGCTCAAACTTCTACCAAGCCCAGTGCATTTGAGAATCTGACTGTAATTGGGTTCCTGACTGCTCCTCGTGCTGAGTGAATTGTGGCACAGGGATTGAATCTGGGCCTAAGTTTTTTACAATGCTGAATATACAGTACAATGTCTAGTGTTAAACAACTGCAGAAAAATAAATGGTTATCCGCTTTAAAGAATGTTGTTGGTTATGCTTATCCAGACATTTCCCCAAAGCACCAGTGCTTACTGTGTACCTTTTCTATCAATTAAATAGATTGTTTCAGCAATTAAAAGTATCACGACAAAAATGTCAAAAGAAACCATACCTTAGTTTTCAGGCAGCATGTCACACTGTCAGTTTCTAGTCTTCCATAAAGCCTTCAAACAAGCATAAAGGGGACAGTGGCAATGGAAGGTTCCCAGCACTGCCCTACAGAGTACATTTGGTCTGTTATAAAGGGATTACTTAGCCTCTTAGAGTTGGTATGGCAACTTCCACCTTTTCATGTTCTCTGTATGTATATATAGTTTCTTATTATATGTTCCATTCTATGCATCTGAAGTGGGCTGTAGCCCACAGAAGCTTATGCTCAAATAAATTTGTTAGTCTCTAAGATGCCACAAGTCCAGCTGTTCTAGCAGAGAGAGTCACTATAGTCCTTCACCCCCTATTTCCTCTGCTAACATTGCTAAAAATAGTAGCAGTTAGGACCCAATGGGGAAGTGGTTTTGTAATATGGAAAGCTTATCCACTAGGGACTGGATGGGCACTAATTCAAATCACGTACACCATCAAAACAGCCATTGGATGGTAATGGCTTTCAAATCACTATTGACCTGGGCTTTGCATTGTAATTACTTTCCATTTATCAATAGCTCTTTGTCAGACAGGACACCCTTTCAACTAAAATGCCAGAATATGTACGAAGAACAGTAATGAACTGCAAACAGAGGTGAGTTTGAGCGAGGATGACACAAACTCAGTCATAATAGACATTTGAATTGAGATTTTTAGACAATTTCTGTCATTCAAAACACCTACTGCATTTTATTAGTAAATTAATTTATACTGCATACTAAAGACTAAAATGATATTAAATACAAGCAATATATAACTCCTACTGTTTCAAAGTGATGCACATGAGTTTAGTTAGGCAGATCCCAGTGATCTTTATTTTTCTTGTCATTTTTTTTTATTTTAAATGTCCCTTCATAGTTCCTTCATTTGACCTTAGCATCTTTTTTTTTTTTTCAGTCTCCATTATATTCAAACAATACAAATCATCCTGAAATGCCAAGAAGCAGTTACGCTGACTTATATTAATGTTGGTATTATCTAGAGGCAATCCCATTTTTTTTTTCAAATTTTGGTGAAATTTAAAATTTTCAGAAAGATCTGGAGAAAATTTGAAAAATACCCCAAATGTGTTCTCTTTTTTTTTTTTCTGACTAGCATTTCTATTATTAATCATCATTATATATTTGTGGTACCATACATTTACAATGAACACAGCACTTCACAGAAGTATGATAAGACACGTTCTCTACTTGGAAGAACTAGCACTTTAAGGGATGGATTCGGTGTGCAATAGGATAAAGTATAAGGAGCCCCTCACACGCGCACCTTGCACACAGTAAGTGGAATTATGAACTCTTCAGTCAGAAAAGCACAGGGACAAGTGCAGAGTTAAAGCCAGGCCTCCACTGCTTATGCTCGAGCTGGCCAGAAGCATCCACCACCCCAAATTGGAGAGGTAGTACAAAGATTCTGCATAACTGGCAAATATGTAATATCCATCTGGTCCGATGTAACACTGTAATGTTACTGTGCTAAAATAAAGGTAAATGCACAAGAAATGAAGCGAACTCTCCTTGAGTTGTTGTTAATAATTTACGTATCTCCTACTTATTATGTACACTTTAATGACTGTGATAGAATTGAGATATATAATACCCTTATTTTAATTGAGTGTTTTGTATGAGATGCTGTGAGGCTTTCAAGGGGAAATATCTGCTTAGCATCAGTATCAAAAATAAAACTTTCCTTTTGACGTATTTTACCTCTTTGCTCTCGTGGAAGATATTAGATGATCTGCTTTCAGTGAATATTAATGAAGTAAATTATCTCAGAAAATATCCTACTGTGTTCTAACTACAGGAGCCAACATGCCTCATTAGACTGCTGTTGATTAGAAATGTTAAAGTGGCTTTGTCTTTCTTTTAATTTTAATTAAAATAAATTTGATAAGCTATTTTTTTTTTTTAAAGGAAAGAAAAATCACAACTGGTTAAATCTCAAATCTTAAGATAGAAGAAAAGTACCACTTTCTTGTAAATCATTGATTTGGGCTCAGTTCTGCCACCCTTCCATCAAATTGTACCTGATGTGTGAATAGCGCCATTGATTTCAATTAAACTGTTCATGGAGTATGTTGCCTCTCAGTGTGGATAAGGGTTGGCAGAGTCAGAGACCTTGCTTAGCCTGTTTTTTCGTTGCTGCAGAATTTCACAACAGCCAAAACCTTGGTTAAGAAACTTTCAGTTTTGGGATAGATACTAAGGAATCAATTTAAAAGGAGTAAGCCACATACTCTTTATCAAAGCTGCTACTTACACAGAAAAAACAGACGACTTGATTTTGCAAACTCAATGCATGCAAGTAGTCCCATTATTTCCACAGGGAATAATCACATGGGTAAGAACTACTTCCACAAGTAAGGCAAGTGGGGCTTGATCTCAGAGCAGTTGTCAGGACATGATGGCTTTTGTCTCTTAATCTCCATGGAGAAGCCAGTTGATATACAGATTTATGTGAATCTGGGTGATTTTAAAGCTGGCACTGTGCTTCGAACAAAAATAGATGAATCCCAGTTCTGCAAGCCCCATGTAAAGCATGTATGTACTGTACTTGTCTTATAGTGTAGACATAGCCTCTGATTCTAAGGCTCCAGGACAGACTCTGCCCCAGACTGTTCTCTCTGGTGGTACAGATTTTCTTGGATAATGTTTTCCTTTGGCTTTTCTTGTAAGATGTGCTCATTCTTAATCAACAATAGGATAAGGTCTTATATATATATATATATATATCAACTTTCTAAATGTTTCTTTTGCTAGACTGTTTACCTCTGTTTGCTGTAACTTTGAACCTAAGGCTAGAGGGGGTTCCTCTGTGCTCTTTAAGTTTAATTACCCTGTAAAGTTATTTTCCATCCTGATTTTATGGAGATGATTTTTACCTTTCTTTCATTAATTAAAAGCCTTCTTTTTAAGAACCTGACTTTTTTTCCTTGTTTTAAAATCCAAGGGGATTGATCTGGACTCACCAGGAATTGGTGGGGAGGGAAAGGAAGGGAGGGGGGAATGATTAATTCCTCCTTGTTTTAAGATCCATGGGGTTTTGGATCAGTGTTCACCAGGGAATTGGTGGAGGAGTCTCTCAAGGCTACCCAGGGAAGGGAGTTAGCACATTGGGAGTGGTGGCAACAAAAGCAGATCTAAGCTGGTAGAGAAGCTTAGAGGTTTTCATGCAGGTCCCTACATCTGTACCCTAAAGTTCAGAGTGGGGAAGGAACCTTGACACATTTGTCTTGCATGTTCCTGTTAATATACCCTAGAATTACATTTGCCTTTTTTCAGCACAGGATCACACTGTTGACTCATATTCCATTTGTGATCCACTATAACCCCCAGTTCCTTTGCTGTAGTATTACTACCTCACCAGTTATTCCCCATATTGTATTTGTGCGTTTGATTTTTCCTTCCTAAGTGTAGTACTTTGAACTTGTCCTCATTGACTTTCATATTTGATTTCAGACCAATTCTCCAATTTATCAGTATCTTTCTAAATTTTACTTCTGTCCTCCAAAACTGCTTGCAACTCCTCCCATCTTCGTGTCATCCACAAAATTTATAAACATACTCTCCATTCCATCAGCCAAGTGCCAGAACTCTGCTTAATGTAGGAGATGGTGAATGAAGACGATTCCTGCTCCTTGATTCTGAGAGCCAGCAGAGCTCCAATACTTCTAAAAGTTGCTGCCAGACCGTTCCAGACTATGCTACTGGTGTAGAACGCACTACACCCCCTTGCAGTCTGAACACCAGCAAAGGGCGGGTGGTGCAGGGACAGTAGTGGCACAGAAGTGACAGCATGGACTTCCCCTATGCCAAGGAAATTGGGAGTGATTTGGCACTGGATTATGCCCCTTTTATACCACTTCTGTATCACAAAAGTGTAGGGTTGCCAGGCATCTGGTTTTCGACTGGAACACCTGTTTGAAAAGGGACCCTGGTGGCTCCGGTCAGCACTGCTGCCCAGGCCGCTATAAGTCCGGCAGGCAATGCAACAGGGCTAAGGCAGGCTCCCTGCCTACCCTGGCTTGGCACAGCTCCCAGAAGTATCCAGCATGTCCACCTCATAGGTGCAGGGTCAGCCAGGGGGGCTCTGCACGCTGCCCCCACCCCGAGCATTGGCTCCACAGCTCCGATTGGTTGGGAACTGTGGCCAATGGGAGCTACGGGGGTGGTTCCTGCAGGCGCAGCAGTACACAGAGCCCCCTGACTGCCCCTCCGCTTCAGACTCAGACATACCAGCTGTTTCCTGGAGCTGCCTGAGGTAAGCACTGCCTGGCTGGAGCCTGCAACCCGAACCCCCTCCCACACTCCAAACCACTGACCCAACCCTAAGCCCCCTTCCATACCCAAACTCTCTCCAGGAGCCTGAACCCCACACCTCCTCCCAACCCCCTGCCCTAGCCATGAGACCCCCTCCTACATCCCAAACCCCACATTCCTGGCCCCACCCCAGAGCCCACACCCTCAGCGGGATCCCTCACCTCCTCCCGATCCCAAATCCCTTGCCCCAGCATGGTGAAAGTGGAGTGAGGGTGGGGAAGAGCAAGTGACAGACGGAGGGGGATGGAGTGAATGGGGGCGGGACCTCCAGAGAAGGGACAGGGGCAGGGCCTTGGGAAAGGGGCAGGGGAAAGGTGTTTGGTTTTGTGCAATTACAAAGTTGGCAACCTACAAAGTTGCCATAACTATCATTGCTAATCTGGCCCTCACTGTTTAAGCAAACAGAGGTTTGCTTGAGGAGTGTGTAATGGAAATAAAGACAAACTTTAACTATAGTGATGTGACTAGTGTGACTATAGTCAGCGTGCTGTACACCCATCTTATGGACTTGACTTAGATGTATGCCATAGTCACTACATGGGTCTCATATGAACAAAATATTTTTACACCACTGTCCTGAAGCCATCATGCATATGTTTAAATGCAAGTACATCTCTGCATCATTGATACATATTAACATAGTTTGTCTTGTTGCTATTGTTGTTTTGGAATCTATACAGCATTTTATAGTAGAAGTATTTACTGCAAATAGCGTATCACAAACACTGCAGCATACTCACGAAAAGATGGAGTTTCTTTTTGTCTGTTCATGAGGACAAAAATGTATTACAAAGATCATCCCAGGAAATGAATTCTAGGCCTGGTCTATACACAGATTCTGGTACCAGTATAACTATGTGGGTTAGGGGTGTGATTTTTTTTCTGACATGACTACATCAGCACAATCCCCTAGTGTGGTTGAAGTTATGCTTTATGCAGGAATAGCTTATTCCCTTTCCTGGATGGAAATAGCTAAACCAGTATAAAGCACCTTGATTAGGATATAAATATGTCAACAGTAGGGGGGGTGTACTTATGCAGTTATGTCATTACAGTTGACTTTCAAGAATAGACAAGCCCCTAGTGAAATTAGTATATACACAGAGGCAAAACGCACAGACAGTAATGATCCCATTGCGATAACAATCATTTTCTCAAGATAAGAGAGTATTTACAATTTGCCTAACTCTATCAATACTAGCAGTCTTTCAAAATACCTCAGGTTCTTCTAGCAAGAATTTTGCTTTCCAATCTCCTTTAAAGCCAGGCCATTTTGTTAAAACAACTTATTCAAGCATTAGGTAAGACAAATTTGCTGTACGCAATCTTGTTTTAGCAACCAGGGGTGAAAGCTCAATGTAATAACATAGCATTGGCCCCTACTGTCACCGGATGCACAACGTATTAGAGCCAATTATAATGTTCTCTGAATCAGAGGCACACAAGGGAAGTGGAGTGTTAGAAAGTATTTAGTAACAATTCCCTCTGGGAGTAGGAGACTAGGCAAGGGATAAGATTCATGGTAGATTACATCTTTTGTTATGGGTGGGATCTAGGCAGATTAAGTACAGCATTCCTTGTGGTTACTTTTGTTCTCAAGATGTAGATTTGGGTCAGAAAGATTCTTTAATGCCCTAATAGAAAAGCATATGATATGATATAGGAAAGCTTTATCCATCAGCAGAGAAGCAAGAAATCAAGCAGGCTTGTTCTTTCTCTCTGTCTTTCCCCCGTTAAATACACTGAATTAAGTTAAAGTAGCTCTTCACACTTACAAACCACAAGTGAAAGGATGATCAAAGCACGAGGACCAAAGTCAGGCAGTACATGCCTTAGGGCTCATTCTTATGATGTGCTGAACACTCTAGCCCAGGGATCGGCAACCTTTGGCATGAGGCCCATCAGGGAAATGTGCTGGCAGGCCGGGACTGTTTGTTTACCTGCAGGGTCTGCAGGTTTGGCCGATCGCAGCTCCCACTGGCTGTGGTTTGCCGTTCCAGGCCAATGGGGACTGTGGGAAGTGACAGCCAGCACATCCCTCAGCCCACGCTGCTTCCCACAGCCCCCATTGGCCTGGAACGGCAAACTGCGGCCAGTGGGAGCTGCGATCGGCCAAGCCTGCGGACATTGCAGGTAAACAAACCATCCCGGCCTGCCAGCATATTTCCCTGCTGGGCCGCGTGCCAAAGGTTGCTGATCCCTGCTCTAATTCAATCCCGCATACCAGCTAAGCACAGGCTTTACTTCAGGCGTGAATAGTACCATTAAGTTCAGTGCCACAGCCCTCTGCTGGGGATGTTACAGAACTACTGCCCCCCTGGGGAGCACTGGGAGCTATTCTGTCCTAGGGGAGGTGCACCTGCCCTTGATGAGGTGCAGCCTGCTCCATCTTACACACTGGTCTTGCTCTGCAAGATGGAATGGAAGGGGCCACAACTGGGGCCAGGTCTTGCTTATAACCTATAAAGATGATGCTCGACTATGTTTCTGACTCATGGTGCCCAGGGCAGCCCTCACTGGAAATGCCAAGGTCAGGACAGGCTGAACTAAGGAGAGCAGATACTCCCAAGACTGGTGGGTAACACTGAAGTGAAACTCCCCAACCAGTCACAAGCTGTGCTTCTGATCCCCCAGGCTGGTTATCAAGAAGTAAAAAAGAAATTGCACAGCTCCATTTATTGCATTCCAGATCTCCGGCTCCCAATCAGAACCTAGGTCCAATACAGTGAGGTTATTTTAAACTCTGCTCATATATACAAAAATGTTCTTCTGACCCCAAAGGGTCAGCCACTTTACCAGGTCAGTATAGGTTTAGATCTTACCCCAAATACCATGTTGCCAGCCAATCCTTTAGTGTCTAAAATAAAGGTTTATTATAAAGAAAAACGAAAGAACAAGAAGAGAGATGTTCAATGGTAAAGCAGTCAGATATATACAGAGACTTCAAAGTCCATATATCAGGTTCTTAGCAGTAGTGGTGAGTTTGCTGGCTTGAAAGTCCCTTTGGAATACATCCACAGCTAGGATGGGCCATTCAGTCCTTTGTTCAGAACTTCAGTTTGTAGCAAAGTTCCTCCAGAGGTAAGAAGGAGGATTGAAGAGAAAATGGAGAAGAAGCAGCTGCCTTTTTAGAGTCTTTTGCCATTCGGCTTGTGCTTCCTTTGTTTCAAACACTAGCTGCCCAGCAGCCCCTGGCTTGAAAACCTTGGAGTTCTGTCTATAGGCATGCCTTGCGGGGTCAACCCTTGAGCCAACCACCTGCTCCCGCCGTAAGACCCCTCCTGCACCCCAATCCCCTCATCTCTGGCCCCACCCCAGAGTCCACAACCCCAGCTGAAGCCTGCATTCCCTCCCGCACCCAAACCTCTGCCCCAGGCCTGAGCTCCCTCCTGTACCTCAACCCCCTCATCCCCAGCCCCACCACAGAGCCCTCACACCTAGCCGGAGTCCTTATCCCCTCCTGCAACCCAAATCCCTGTTCCAGCACTGAGCTCCCTCCTGCACCCCAAACCCCTCATCCCCGGCCCCACCCCAGAACCTACATCCTCAGCCGGAACCCTCAACCACTCCTGTATCCCAGTCCCTTGACCCAGCATGATGAAAGTGAGTGAGGATAGGGGAGAGCAAGTGACGGAGGGAGGGGGATGGAGTGAATGGGGGCGGGACCTCAGAGAAGGGGCAGAGGCAGGGCTTTGGGGAAGGGGCGGGGGAAAGGTGTTTGGTTTTGTGTAATTAGAAAGTTGGCAACCTACAAAGTTGCCATAACTATCATTGCTAATCTGGCCCTCACTGTTTAAGCAAACAGAGGTTTGTTGAGGGGTGTGTAATGGAAATGAAAAGACAAACTTTAACTACCGTGATGTGACTAGTGTGACTGTAGTCTGCCTGTTCTACACCCATGTTATGGACTTAACAGATGTATGCCATAGTCACTACATGGGTCTCATATGAACAAAATATTTTTACACTACTATCCTGAAGCCATCATGCATATGTTTAAATGTAAGTACATCTCTGCATCATTGATACATATTAACATAGTTTGTCTTGTTGCTATTGTTGTTTTGGAGTCTATACAGCATTTTATAGTAGAAGTATTTACTACAAATAGCGTATCACAAACACTGCAGCATAGTCATGAAAAAGATGGAGTTTCCTTTTGTCTGTTCATGAGGACAAAAATGTATTACAAAGATCATCCCAGGAAATGAATTCTAGGCCTGGTCTATACACACATTCTGGTACCAGTATAACTATGTGGGTTAGGGGTGTGATTTTTTTCTGACATGACTATATCAGCACAATCCCATAGTGTGGTTGAAGTTATACTTTATGCGGGAATAGCTTATTCCCTTTCCTGGATGGAAATAACTAAACCAGTATAAAGCACCTTGATTAGGATATAAATATGTCAACAGTAGGGGGGCTGTACTTATGCAGTTATGTCATTACAGTTAACTTTCAAGAATAGACAAGCCCCTAGTGAAATTAGTATATACACAGAGGCAAAACTCACAGACAGACAGTAATGATCCCATTGCGATAACAATCATTTTCTCAAGATAAGAGAGTATTTACAATTTGCCTAACTCTATCAATACTAGCAGTCTTTCAAAATACCTCAGGTTCTTTTAGCAAGAATTTTACTTTCCAATCTCCTTTAAAGCCAGGCCATTTTGTTAAAACAACTTATTCAGGCATTAGGTAAGACAAATTTGCTGTACGCAATCTTGTTTTAGCAACCAGGGGTGAAAGCTCAATGTAATAACATAGCATTGGCCCCTACTGTCACCAGATGCACAACATATTAGAGCCAATTATAATGTTCTCTGAATCAGAGGCACACAAGGGAAGTGGAGTGTTAGAAAGTATTTAATAACAATTCCCTTTGGGATTAGGAGACTAGGCAAGGGATAAGATTCATGGTAGATAACATCTTTTGTTGTGGGTGGGATCTAGGCAGATTAAGTACAGCATTCCTTGTGGTTACTTTTGTTCTCAAGATGTAGATTTGGGTCAGAAAGACTCTTCAATGCCCTAATAGAAAAGCATGATATGATATAGGAAAGCTTTACCCATCAGCAGAGAAGCAAGAAATCAAGCAGGCTTGTTCTCTCTCTCTCTCTCTCTCTCTCTCTCTTTCCCCTTGTTAAATACATATAATTAGGTTAAAGTAGCTCTTCACATTTACAAACCAGAAGTGAAAGGCTGATCAAAGCACAAGGACCAAAGTCAGGACGTCTGTGCCTTAGGGGTCATTCTTATGATGTGTGGAACACTCTAGCCCAATCCCGCAAACCACCTAAGCACATGCTTAACTTCAAGCATGAATAGTCCCATTAAGTTCAGTACCAAAAGCCCTCTGCTGGGGATGTTACAGAACTACTGCCCCCCTGGGGAGCACTGGGAACCATTCTGTCCTAGGGGAGGTGCACCTGCCCTTGATGAGGTGCAGCCTGCTCCATCTTACACACTGGTCTTGCTCTGCAAGATGGAATGGAGGGGGCCACAAACAGGGCCTGTCTTGCTTGTAAACTATAAAGATGATGCTTGCTTATGTTTGTGACCCGTGGTGCCCAGGGCAGCCCTCACTGGAAATGCCAAGGTCAGGGCAGGCTGCACAAGGGAGAGCAGATACTCCCAAGACTGGTGGGTAACACTGAAGTGAAACTCCCCAACCAGTCACAAACTGTGCTTCTGATCCCCCAGGCTGGTTATCAAGAAGCAATAAAGAAATCGCACAACCCCCTTTATTGCATTCCAGTTCTCTGGCTCCAATCAGCACCTGGGTCCAGAACAGTGAGAAGTTATTTTAAACTCTGCTCACATATACAAAAATGTTCTTCTGTCCCCAAAGGGTCAGCCACATTACCAGGTGAGTATAGGTTTGGATCATACCCAAAATACCATGCTGCCAGCCAACCCTTTAATATCTAAACTAAAGGTTTATTATAAAGCATAATAAAACCTTGTTGTTTTTGTAGATACAGACTAACACGGCTACCCCCTGATATTATAAAGCAATGATTCTCAAACTGGGGCCACCGCTTGTGTAGGGAAAGCCCCTGGCAGGCCGGGCCGGTTTGTTTACCTGCCAGGTCCGCAGGTTCGGCCGATCGAGGCTCCCACTGGACACAGTTCGCCGCTCCAGGCCAATGGGGGCTGCAGGAAGTGGCGCGGGCCGAGGGACGTACTGGCCACCGCTTCCCGCAGCCCCAATTGGCCTGGAGCGGTGAACCGCGGCCAGTGGGAGCTGCGATCGGCCAAACCTGCGGACCTGGCAGGTAAACAAACTGGCCCGGCCTGCCAGGGGCTTTCCCTACACAAGCAGTGGCCCCAGTTCCTAGCAATATTGGTGAGTTTGCTGGCTTGAAAGTCCCTCTGGAATACATCCACAGCTTGGATGGGTCATTCAGTCCTTCGTTCAGAGCTTCAGTTTGTAGCAAAGTTCCTCCAGAGGTAAGGAGGAGGATTGAAGAGAAAATGGAGAAGAAGCAGCTGCCTTTTTAGAGTCTTTTGCCATTCAGCTTGTGCATATTTTGTTTCAAATACAAGCTGCCCAGCAGCCCATGGCTTGAAAACCTTGGAGTTCTGTCCATAGGCCTGCCTTGCTGACAGGGCCGGCTCCAGGCACCAGCTTCTCAAGCAGGTGCTTGGGGCGGCCGCTCGAGAGAGGGGCGGCAGGTCCAGGTATTCGGCGGCAATTCGGCGGGCGGTCCCTCACTCCGGCTCGGAGCGAAGGACCTCCCGCCGAATTGCCGCCACAGATCGCGATCGCAATCGCGGCCACGGCTTTTTTTTTTTTTTTTTGGTTTTGGCTGCTTGGGGCGGCCAAAACCCTGGAGCCAGCCCTGCTTGCTGAGTCATAAGGTGTATCCTTTGCCTTCCTTCAATGGTTCAATTGTATAGCTGCAGGCTAGGCAGTGCTGATGCCAAACTGTCTGGCGGTGTCACCCAGAAGCATAGCACAAGTTTTGTAATATATACATATCTATAACCCAAAATATAAAGGTGATACAAACATATAAATGAGATTATCATATTTGGCAAATTATAACGTTTTGGCAGATATCTTACATGGCATATCTGGCACAGCTCATTGCAATTTTACAATATTCATATTCATAATATCCTCAAGTGTCACCCAGATTCCATACAGCATCACAATGTTATATGGGAATGTGTTGAAATGTATGTAGGCCCAAACATCTATTTTCTAAAGATAGGTTGCACAATAGTCAAGGGAGGCCTGCTAAATCTGAGTGACGTGAAGTGAGACAGCTCAGAGGCAATTTAGAGAAATAAGTTAGGACATACCCCCAGGTCATGTTGCAAACATGTTTTGGTCCTAACTGGTTATTACAAGTGTTTTAGATAAATAGCTAATGTTTAGGCAAATGCTATCTAGATTGACAGTTATCGATATGGTATTTATGCAGATGCTAATTAAGATGATGTTAAATACTCAATGAGAAAGTAGAGAATATTTAATTATAGTGAAATGGTGGATTTAATGTTCATTAATTAAGGGACATGTGATTATAAAAAGCGTAGTACTCTAATTTTAGAGTTGGTGGTGCCCATCTACCATCAAGGCACTGTTAGAGACCGAATTACACCCATTCTTCTCATTTAGGGACTGATCACTCCTAAGTGCATAATTTCATTTTAGAATTTGAGTATCGATACAGTATGTGGTTATATTGTAATGCCTGTTTGCTTAACTCAGCATTAGATATTAAATAAAGTCTTTAATTTGTCACTTGTGGTATTCACAATCCTCCACTAAATTAAATTAGCTGTAACCACCCTGGAGGCTCGAACCTTAAAGAATTCAGTTTGGCTTTATTTCTTATTTTAACCATTTAATTGGGAACACATACATCCAAAGTGGCATGCTTCTTCCCACGCCCAATAGCACAGAGACTTCAATTCTGCCTGTTTCTTAGCAATGCCCTGCCTGCTGTCCTTCATGACTTTCACTGCACTCCTGTGGAATAAATAAATATTATTATCCTCATTCTTGAAGACAATCAAACTGAAGCACAGAACATTTAAAGCCACATTTTTTTGTAAATGGACCATATTTGGGGGTATCTCCATTTTTGGGTGCCTGTTGGAGGCTCCCAAGCCTGATTTTCAGAGATGCTGAGTGACCCCAGCTGCAGCCAACAGTGCCTGCAATGTTCAGTAACTCTGGAAATCAAGCCCAAGGTATGTCAAGATGGACACCCAAAACCAGAAGCTGCTTTTGTAAACGTTGGCCTAAAGTCACACAGAGATGCTGTGGTGCAGCCAGACAGAGATCCCACATATTCAGCAGCCTGCCCTGTGCTTTAATGACTCGGCCACGTTCAGTCTTTTAACCTTATTACTTTTAGTAGGGTCACATGAGAGGCTTTTCACACAAACAGCCTCAGTCCTTGCACCTAAAGAGCTTATGGAGGCCCATTAAAATTTGTTCCAGAGAGGACAGTCATTATGAGGAAGGATGAGCTTGTAGCCTATAATTTAGGAGATCCGAGTTCAACTCCAGGCTCGTCCACAGCCCTTATCTGTAAAATTGAGATGATATTACTTCTTTTGTCTATTCTGTCTATTTAGAGTGCATGCTCTTTGGGGTAAGGACTGTCTCTTACTATGTGTACGTACAGTGCCTTGTAGCCTTCTAGACACTACCATAATACAAATAATAAGCAATAATTCTGATAGAGAGAGAGAATGAATAATGAAACACTTTGTTTACAGCTTCATTTTAACCCTATTTTAAACCTGGTTCATTCCAACAAAGTAGAAACAAATACCTGCTCTTTTATCTCCACTTGAGTATTAACATTTTGGAATTTAGGGGACTCTTGATAAAGTCTATATTCTACTGAGTCCGAGGCGGATGCTCGACTCTCTGAAAGATGATTTTGAGCGGCAACCAGGATGTGAATCCCAGTTATTGTGCTACTGCCTTAGTGTTCTCTCTTTGGCACCTCTTTCTTGAGGTAAAAGAACCGTTTTGAGACATGGTTCTCCACCTTCGGTGATTGCGTTATTGAGCCTCTCAATACGTTTTCCTTTGTGCCAAATCCTACTCTCAGGCTTTGCAGGAGCCTCTGGAGGCAGCATTAGAGTGTATGCATCTGCGTAGCCAGAATGAGGTTGTTTGTAACTGCAAAGCAAAATGGGCCAGGTGTGAGTCTAAAGGGTATATCACATGTTTTCCACCCCAGGGCTCTACAAGGATTTGCTCGCAAGAGTTTTAAACCATGAAAAATGGCTCATTACAGCCCTAAGAGATAAGCACTTCCATCATCAAAACATGCTATGTAAATGTTTCCATTTGCCATCATTTCTTCCTTCCAACTGCTGTGCTCCCTTTTATTTTGATGCTTGCAGGTACTGTCCTGCAGGGATTGAAAACAAATTGTAGCGCTCCCTAACTGTAATAGGGTCAGCCCTCTAGGCAATAGCTGTCATTTAACTAGACATGGGGAAACAATAAGGCAACGTCTCCTACCTAATAAGTAACTATTTCTGTGCAACTGGCTGCGATTCAGATTCTTAACATCAGTAATCAAAAGGATGTCATGTGGCATGCACTAAATGGTTATGCCAAATGTGTTATAATGGCAAGCCAGAATGCTTATGCAATTAGTGCAGCCTTGGCCAATGGCCACAACCAGCAGATGTCTTGTCTGAATCCTCAATATACTTGGAGGAACAGTGCATATAGAAAAAAAAGAACAGATTTTCTTAAATAAGAAGGACGTGTTGCATTTCAGTAACTTTATAACATTCTGCACATATAGGGCCAGATCTTCAGCTGGCATAAATTAGCATCACTCTTCTGAAGTCAATGGAGCTAGAGCGGTTTACAGCAGCTGAGGATCTGGCCTCTCCTGTATAGTGCTTTTCATAGAGCTTAAAACACTTTACAGGTATTAATTGATTCCGTTTCACAATACTCTTATAAGGAATGATTGATACATACGGGCATGCAGCATTGAAGTGCCTGGCCCAACATCACAGAGACAATCAAAGGCTGACCTGAGATAGAATCCAGTAGTCCTGAATCTCTTGTGCTACATTAGATTACGTGGGTTACAGAGAAGCAAGACTTTTAAGGGAAACGCTACAGTGCATCTCATTACTTTTGTAACCTTTGTTGACAGTTCTGCACATATACTCTTTCTGAAGTGCTTGCTCAACAACCAGAATCCACTTTAGCTGTACCCATTTGTAATGCTTTCATAAATGCAGACATTCTCCACACATATTATTGATTATTATTGGAGCCGGACATTTGCGATGAAAAGAAAAGGAGCCAAATGTGCTAAATGTATTGATGGCTTTGTCCTATAATATGTTTGACATATTGCTGGAAAATTGGTGTTGTGCCTATTCTTCATTTGCTTTTGCTGCTGAGTTCCAAAATCAACCAGCCGTAGGTATTTTGAGGGTCAATACTGAGTAATGGAAAATGGATAAATACAGCTGGCATGAGCAACACTGAGTGGTAATATGAATGGAGAAGAGAGAAGGAAGGATGTGTAAAATAGACTGTCGCTTTTAATGGAGCCAGTGGACCTGCTTTTTAGGCCCTGCTCCTGTTAAAGTGAATTGTGGAGTTTTGCCCTTGTCTTGAATAACAATATGTTGGGGTGGGCAGGGTGGAGCAGGAGGAAGAAGAGGGGAAGATTGTACATTTCCAGTGTTTCTAAATTGGGAGTTCACTACATTTTGTAACATTTTACATTCTCCCTACAATGTCATGAGGTAGGCACTTCTCTCGTTTGATACTGTGGCTGGATGTTCTGTACATAATGCAAATGTGCTGCATTGGATGGTGTATTTAAATATTTCATTGGGTGATCTTTGCACATTTTCTACAATGTCTTGCACAAAGGGTTAGTGATGGTTCTGAGAATAGAGCAATCATCTGTTCAAAGCACCAGATAAAATGCATAGTAAACATTGGTATAATTTATAGACCATCTGAGTTTACTTGTTCATTCTTGGGATCGAAACTAAACCACAAATAGAAAATTAAAACATATCCATTCGGTTTTGTGTTTCTTGAAAAGGGAATTAGATGTTGTATAAACTTTGATCTGGCTGTACTACAACAGGGTTTGTTTTCATAAAGCGGCTTCAGGGTTTAAGGCATCTTGCAGCTTATAAAGTAGATTTTTAAAACAATATATTGAGCAGTGATTCTACAGGCAAACAGAGTCACCATTATCGATAACCTAGCTACTCCATAGACTTGGGACATCAGATTTACGACAGTGAAAAGAGTTTGCCAGGAATCTTGAAGCCACCAGAAATCATGAATCTTTTAAATTCATGGATATCATGTAAACACATGAAAGGTTTAAGAACCTGAGCTGATGTTGTTCACACAGCCCTCCCAACTCACATACATACCATTCCAACTAACACCAGCCCTAGCCAGAGTCCTATCTTCCAGCTGGCTCTGCAAGCCTATCTTCATATTCAGATTGGCTGGTGACACCAGGAAGAGGAAGTCCAGGTCTTTTGGTTGGCTTGGTGATCTGACTTCTTTATGATCCATGCTTTTAGGGTTGGGTGGCCCTCTAAGCCACCTCCTCTTAATTTTCTCCTTTGGCCTTTTACCCACCCTCCCACCATGAACTTCAGGGTGTCTATTGTTATACCAATAAAAACTAGCAGGATTTTATTAAAGGGGACAAGATAAAGATGCCACATTTATTATAATAACAATTTGATTTATGACCAATAACTAATATTTTAATTTTTATACACACACATTATACCTAATACCTATACACACACACACACACACATTTATTAGATGTTCTGCAGCTGCTGCATAGTTACCAGTTTGGCTTGAGTCTGTGGCTTGAGTTTGCAGCTTGGGTTTGTAGCTTGTGGCGGCTAACTGGCCAGGAAAGCTGGGTACAAGGACGAGCTGGGTTTTTGTTGGGCATGCACCGATGCCCTTCCATGTTGGCAGCAGAATGTTACCCTCCTCCGAAGTTTTTCATTTCACCCATCCTTTTTGTAGGCTTTAGTTTTAATCCAGAGTTTATAGGTTTTGCTGTGTTATGCTGCCGCTGGGTTTGGTGATTGATCACCCGTTAATTGCAGACATGACTTTCAGCCTGGGACCTGGCTTTGATCTTTCTTTTATTGTACCTTTTCTTTTTAGGGTGGATTTTTTTTACTTTGTTAGGGCTCTTGTCTGCATCTTCAGCCGTTGGTGTTTGAACTCTATTTAATTAGGACAGGCTGGGGCTGGAGGTTGATTCCATCATTGATACATACCTTATTTACACATCTAAACTAAACTAATAAGATTACAGCAGGGTTTGCAAAAATGAAGGTTGCAGCAAGCCCTTACAAAATGGAGTAAGCGTTTTAAAATGGGGTTTGAATTTCAATATGGTAAACAGTGAACAGAAGTTACACTGTAGGCAAGTGTAATAAATGGTGAACAGAAATTACAATACTTGAAACAGTGCAAGTCTCAGTGATTTAAGCAGGAATTGGATTGATAGTGAAACTTACAAAGGCAGCTGACTGAACAGCTATGGCTCTTAACAAGCATTTTAATTGTTATTGGGGTAACCGGTTTTATGAATGAATATTGTTTCATTCATAAAACTTTACTTAGGAAGTTGCATTAATAAAGTAAACAATTAAAAACAATTTTATTTATTAGTCCTACATTGTCCCCCTTTTGACCCTTCAATCCAGGGGTATTGAATGGGTCACACTTTATGTAATTGTTTTAAGGCAGAACCAACATAACAGTTAGGATTACTAATAGGACAATGATGGGATGAAAAATTATATTTAGAACTGCTGACCAGGTGGGCTGCTCCTACAACACTTTGCCCCTTTATTTATGATTATTACAGCAGTTGTTGTTATTGTAGGGCACAGGTGATTTGTTGCAGATAAACCAAACAATTATAATTATAATAATTGGGAATACAATAAAACCATTACCATTACAATAATTGGGTACATTGACAAACAAGATGAGGCCCAAGTTTGATGCTGCAATAGCCATCAAACAATAAAAGTTACTGAGGTCAGGACCTTTTTAAGCACACACAACAAATAAGATTTTGTAGGAGTACCACAGTTGTTATGCAAGGTTAAGCTGATTTGGACTTAAACTAACATTTAGTTGCTAAAATGTTGCAGAATTTCCTATTTTTAACAGTTGTTTTCAAGAGGTTTCTGGGGACCTGAAAGATGGGGCCCTACAATCATGGGCCAAGGTTTTACAAGTTATGGGGGCCCAAGAACTACCCTTTAGGGCTTGGGGAAGTAGAACCAGAGTGCATAGAGGAAAGTGTGGAATTAACAATACAAGCAAATGTAACTAAGAATACAAATGTATTAATAACAAAAATTAACAACAAAATGACTATTAGAGAACCTAACAAAAAATAAACCTGATGCATTGGCGACCAAAGTTTTTTGGACACAAGTGGTGATTGATAAATTGGATGGACATGGGGGAAGTAGAGAGAGGAAAAGACATTTGCCCTGTCTAGTGGAGTAATTTCCTTTTTTTCTGGACCCAATGCTAGCACAGGACACCACTAGAGACAGACACAGAACATGCAACACAGAACACTGAACACAGACTTTGTTATGACACTATAACCATGGTATTTTATAACTCTTCAGCTGGTACCAGCTCTTCTGATGTTTTGGTTTAGAGCCTGAAAGATAGAAGCTTGGAAACAAATTAGCACAGTGCTTCCACCATGGCAAAACCTGCTTAGTCTCTGCCACAGTGTGTTTGATACTTGGGGCTGCACACATGCTAATGAAGTGGTGCATTTCTTGTGAGTGTAAATCCTCCCTTTCTCTCAGTAAAAGGGCGTTAACACTCCATCTGGAAAAAAAATTCTGTTTTAAAATCTCCAGCCATTTTGCCATGGCCTGGAGATCTGAGGCAGAAGCAGGCACTGTTGTTAACTGTTTTAATGGCATTTTGGCCCTGGGAGGAGGAATTTACCCAAATATCCCCCTTTTTAATTTTCAGAGGGGTCCCAAAGGTTTGCCCCCTTTTGGGGTTTCAAATGTTTTTTTTTTTGTTGTGATGTTACTGCTGCTGTAAGATTTGAGAGTGCTGTTTTAACTCTCTGTACCCAACCTGTTTTCCAGTTTTTTTATTTGTTGCTTGCCTGGGCCCGATTCTGCTTTTTTTAATTAACCTTTTTTTTTTCATGGGCACAAGCTTTGTTTCACTACCAATTTAGCAAGGAGGGTGGGCTTTTTAACCAGCCCCCACCCTTCCTGGTTCCTTTTCTTAAACATTTTTTTTTTTAATTGTGAAATGACCACAATATCACTCACAAAACCAAAACAAACAAACATAAACCACACTACACTGCCCAAACTCCTATATGTTTTAGAGTTTGGTTTAACAGAACAAGATTTGTATTTTATGTTTTTAACCCACTTTGGGCCAGAGGGAGAGACGCAAAGCTTCCCTCTGTATTGCTCGGCCTTCTACCACCGAGGGTTTATACACCAAAAATAAAAACCCCTCCCAGGGGCAGAGCGAGAAATCCTAAATTCTCCCCTTATGCTCAGTTATGCTACGACTGAGGGTGTATGCACCTTTTTTTGAACATTTTTAAAAGCTTGTTTAAACTTTTCTGTTGCTTCTGATATTGTTCAGCGAGTGACACAGCCTAGATTCTGAAATTGTAGCTTATTAAATTTTCTTGTTACACCTGACACCGGTCAGCGAGCGACACAGCCTAGATTTTGAAATTATAGCTTATATTTGTTATTTTTTTGCTACCTATTTGGAGGCCAGCAGGTTTGGTTAACCAGATTGTATTATGCTAAGTTTACTTGGTGGTGTGCACACCAATGTTTACAATAACTGAGGCATTTTACCAATATTCCCCCTTTCGCAATTTGGCTTGGTGATCTGACTTCTTTATGATCCATCTTTTAGGGTTGGGTGGCCCCCTAAGCCACCTCCTCTTGATCTTCTCCTTTGGCTTTTTACCCACCCTCCCACCATGAACTTCAGGGTGTCTATCCAGCATGAGCTGCTGCCTCATCAATCCATAAATGTTCATCAGGAAAGGCCAGTAAATCCCAGTCCAGCCCACAGTGCCGCACGTAATATGCATTTTTTTCTTTTCTGATCCAAGCATTATTGCCCGACAGAGATCTGCAGCACATGTAGCAATGTATAGATTTATGTGGATTCACAGAAGGTGGGTTTTCAGTCAAGTGACTCACACTCTTCATGCCAAGCTTGTGCTTGGAGATCATTAACTCTGACCCCAATATGTAAAAATCCGTATTTTCTTTAAATCCCAATGCACATTTTCAAAGTTAGAGCTTTTTGCATATTTTTGTCATACTAGCAGTACAACTAACTTGAAAGCCCTGCCTGAGGTCAGAACTCTCATTTTATATGCAGTAGACAATTTGGAAAGGATTACCATGCCTCTGTAAAGCTCATATTTGCCTGCCATTTGTATTTGGCATTTAGCACAGACCATCCTTAACGTCAGGTTAGCAAAAGAAGGTAGTGACTGGTTTTGCCATTTGGATTTTGTCTTATTGCTAAAAATTTAAAGAGGGCCGAGAGATATTTTAAGGAAAATCTGACACATCTCATGCAACCCAGAATGGTGTGGATAGTTCTAAATGGGACAGAATTTGTGCAGTTTTATTGCGTTGGGAAGGGGAAGGTTCTGGATTTGTGAGCCCAGGCAGGATTAAGGACTGCAGAAATAAGAATGTAAGAATAATTATAAATATCAGGCCAAATTGGTGACATTAGAGACTATGTTCCCAATCCACAGTAAATCAGCATAGTTCCATTGAAGTCAATTGGGCTTCTGTATGTTTATTTGTATTAACAGGATTGGAGTCGCAATATTGTGCTTTCTAAAACCACTCATATGACCTGCAGCTGGAATGTCAATTTACAGCATCTCAGCAGCTATCCTTTGAGTCTTTTCCCCTGTTTAAATGTCACTGTAACAGCTACCTATTCTCTTTAATTTATAATTAACTCTTTTAATTAAGCACTTGCCTATGGATCTTATGAAAAATTCTATATAAAATAAACTGTATTGTAAACATGTTTCTTACAGTGATCCTTTATTAAAGGATATTGTAGTGTTTCAAACTCTTCCATTCTCCTTTCTCAGTTTCTGAATCTGCCACCCTTCTTCTTATTCAGTGGTACCCATTGAAGTCAATGGGACTTCTTGTGAATAAAGTACTTCCCAATGTAAGGGTGGCAGAATTGTACACTTAGGACCCACCCCTACATACCCACTCTCCATAAACCTATACCATTTGCAGAGTTTTATGGCATGCAGTGCCTGTTTACTTCTGCATATCCATACCCAACATCTGCCTGTGTAAGGAAGATTCTTACTTCCCCTGCATATGCATGGGGTTCCACTCACAAACTAACTTTAAGGGATTTTCAACCTGGCCAGCTTTCAGGTATCTCAAGGCAGTTAATTAGCTCTATTTCTAGTTCAAATCAGACTATGAAGCTGAGGCGCTCAAAATTAAGCGCCCCCCCCTCCCCTACTGCCTATGTTTTTCAAACCAAAAAAATAAGACAAAAACACTTTAGTTACAATTTTGGAAGAAAGTTCAGGAAGTTGAAGGTGGCTCTTCTTTTAACTGAATTGCTTGACTACTCCTGTAAATTATTTTCTGCAGAGTATTTGCAACAAAAAATCCATAAATAATTAATCATATGCCCACAAAAAAAACATACAACAGCTAAAAGCCCTGCGTTCTGCCAGATGTGTCCCTTACTGTTGGCAGAGTTAGAACAGGGCCATTTATTTAAAAAAACAAGTCTCTAATAATGCAGCCACTAAATGTATAAGCACATCTGCTTGCATGTGTCAATTGACCTTCGAGTACCCCACACAATCTTTGGACTCTGTACATCTATCTTTCTATCTGAACGCACTGCTACCTTTTTGTGTGTGCCATTGCCAATTGTCACACACCAATAAAGATGCATCTGAACATCACAAGCAGGGCCTGCTGGAAACCTGATCCACAGAATTTTACAAAATGATGTGTCTCTCCTGCAAAAAATTCTAGATAATATAGGTGCATTTTGCGAGCAACAAATGATAGGTTTCATATGCTTCTACTCATTGTATTCTTGCACCTTGGGATGAGGGAATAACATACATTCATCTTCAGAATCACGTCAGAAAGATATTTCTTTTATTTTCCCTTGTGCAAAAATATTTATTATGCCGTTGTATCAAAGAAATGCCGCCCCTTTGAAGAACACAAATAGTTAGTGACTGTAGTGTAATGGCAACATGAAATTATTTCTGCAACCCATGTTGACACAGTGACAGTGGATATTATTCACTGTCAATTGGGTCCCAGAAAGTACTCTATTAAATTGCCTTCTGAGACTCAGTAATGGGTTTAATTATTTAGGCACCTTCATTTACAATATAACTCAGTCATTTCGCCCAGCAATCTAAAACTCCTTTTGAAGAGTCACAGAGATCTAGCAAACCATGTGAAATATTTGTTTAAATAGACACTACACAAATATATAAAGGATGTGTGGTTTGCAAAGCAGGAATTCAACCTGCTGCAGTGCATGTGCAAAATCTTGTTTAAGTAATACAGATCAGTTCCTCCATTCTTTCTGATATGCAACCTCCCAAGATCCCCCAAGCTTCTTTTAATCTCTGCAAGTTAAAAGAGTGATGTTATTAATTTTGTTTATTGTCATCATCAGTTTGTGGCTGCACCATGTGCAAGGTGATGGCAGGTTCCAAGCTGACTTGAGCCAAATGTAAATGAAGCTCAGGTGTTCACAGGTTTAACCCAGTTCAGGTGCTGTAAAACATGGGCAGCTGCAACTAACAGCTGATTGTAGATAAATGGAAATCATTACCAAAGATATAGATTTAAAATGCCAGCTGTGAAATGGATGCTAGCTATTTGTTGCTAGTTAATTCAGCAGTATCATTGGGTAACAAAGAGTGTGTGTGTGTATCATTAGATAGTCCAGGGGTAGAGTATTAAAACATTAATACTTGTTCTGTGGCAGCCTCAGAAAACTAGTTAATGGGCACCTCTTTAAAAAACAGAAACAGCTTAGTTAGCTCCAACTCACAAAATGACTAGTGATATGGGCTATTTGTTTCCACTCTCTTAATTCTTCACGAGCTACGCTTATAGTCACTGCAGCAGTTCTCATTGATTGCTTTCTAGAACTTCGGCTGACTGATGAATGCAGTAATGCCACAACTCTCCCCACAAGAGCTCAAAGTGAGAGGGGACCTGCTAAAAGTGAAGAAAAATTAAACAAGTGGAGAGGGAAGAAAGGCAGCTCCTTTTGTTAAAGGTTTATTACCATTTGACTCCTGCACTCCACTGGTTCCACTTTTTTCTTTCAGTGTTGAATTGTTTGCCTGACTTTTATCCTTGGTGACTTTCTCCATATCATGTTGTTAGTCTCACAAACCTATAGCTGCTCCCCTACACATTACCAAAATGCCATCTCGGTGAAGCTTTATTTCATTTAGGTTTAAAATATGTCTTGTGTATTTTTCTTCAGTTTCAATTCATTTTAACTTTATTAGTTTACTAGTCCATCCCAGGTCAAATCAACATCATGTGCTGCCCTATGTAATTATACAATCTAAAGACATTACAGGTGTGCACATCACTCAGTCTTTGAGAGGAACCAAATGTTGGTCAGATCTTCGACTTGGGAGAAGCACCATGTCACTACCCTTCTCACCAAAGTGCCCCAGATAATTCTTCAAACTACCAAAGAAAATCAATGTGTCTGCCAGAAAAGACCCCAGCAAACAAGAAAAGTTGGAACAGACACTGGAAACTGTATTAGTAGAGCACTGCACAGATATTGAGGAAAACTGACAGAAGCTCAGAGATGTCACATATACTATGGCATCCAAGGTTCTCAGTTTTGTAAAATGGAAACTCCACAACTGGTTTGATGAGAATGGCCCTGAGATTGACCAGCTACTGGAGACTATGCACAACCCATACAAATCCTACATCTTGCACAAGAAATCAGCAATGAAGAAAAGCAGGTAACATCAGGCCAAACAAACACTACAAACCTGATTAAGTCTATTGAAGAACCACTGGTGGGAGCAGAAAGCTGTAGACCTGCAGGAAGCGACTGACAAGCATGACATGAAGGCCTCCTACAAAGGTCTCCATGCTGTGTATGGCCCCAAATCCAGTGGTATAGCCTCTGTCCTCACAGCAGATGTAACCAACTGCTCACAGACAAAGGCAATATTCTCTCTTGCTGGTCTCCTGAACTGTCAATCAACTATGTCTGATGGAGCCATTGACTCACTCCCACAGCATCCTGTCCTGCGTGGATCCTTCTTTAAATGGGGTTACTAACGCCATCAAGCAGCTGTCCATGGGCAGGTCTCCAGGCCCCAATGGCATTCCACCTGAAGTGTACAAATATGGAGGTGCCCATGTGGTCAGGAAATTCACCATCTTGTTCAAAAGAGAAATCAAACCAAGAAGTTTCCAAACATGTAGGTCTTTGTTAAGAAGACAATAGTGTATAAAATAACAAAACTCAGAACATGGTGTATTTTATTCTAAGAAAATTTTTGAAGATTTGATTGAGTACCTAAAGTTTCAAAACCATCCATCTATGGTTCTATTTGACTATTTTCCATGGCTCTTAATCCCCTTTCATTTTTCTCAGTTCCTGGTCTTATATTGAAATCCATAGTCCACAAAGTAAGAGCAGTTCAGCCCATTCATAGAAATTGGAGAAGGAAAAAGACCTATTACATTATCCAGTCCATCTTTCTGCCCAGAATAGATTAGTGCTTTCTAGAATACATTGTGGAATGCTTTATTCCAGGGATCGGCAACCTTTGGCAGGGAAATCCACTGGAGGGCCAGGACGGTTTGTTTACCTGCAGCGTCTACGGGTTTGGCTGATCACATACCTCGGCCTGCGCCACTTCCCACAGTCCCCCTTGGCCTGGAACAGCGAACCATGGCCAGTGGGAGCTGTGATCGGCCGAACCTGCGGACGCTGTAGGTAAACAAACTGTCCAGTCCCTCCAGCGGATTTCCCTGACTGGCCGCATGCCAAAGGTTGCCGATCCCTGCTTTATCCAGTACTACTTTAAAAATCCCAAGCAATTAGTGCTTCTGCCACCTCCCTTGGGAAATGATACCACAATCTAATACATCTCACTGTCAGAAAAGCTTTCCTGATAATCAACTCCTAATTTTTCTCTCTTCTTATTCGATTACTGTTCTCCATTTACATCCCTGTGGGCCACACTAAGTAATTTATCTCCCTTCTTGGTGTTAACTCCTTTGAAATCTCAGTCACACTTTATATTAAGGTTTGTTTCTATTAAGGTTATCTTTACAAGGGGTTAAAAATGATTGCTTGATGTTATAAAAAAATGACAGGCATGAGTAGTGTGTGCTGTAGGTGGTAATAAGCACATCAGAATGATGATTATGAATGATGTTTGACTCTGTGACAATCTATTAAACATTTATTAAAATGTCTAATAATCATTTTCTATCCCTTTAGAGGCTATTTATGAATGAAACCTTAATATAACCTTTGACTGAAATATCTACAGACTCTTAACATGTGTCTGCTTATTAAGTGCTTAGCCAAGCTATACATACTTAGGTCTTTAATCATTCCTCATCAGGTGGGCATTCTTTCCTAAATCAGTCTATCCAGCTCATTTATCATTTTTGTTGCTTTCCTCTAAACTCCTTCCACCTTCTCCTGTTTTTTCCCAGTAATGTGGTGTGAGACTGAAACAAAATATTCTAGTTGTAGTCACACTTATATCATTTATGCAATTGTCTCTGAGAAAGATTCGTAGACACAATATATTGTTGTGTGTAACCATTTCAATTCAAGACACACCTTAATTTATATTTTCTTCTGCCCCCGGTTTTAAGACTAATTTGTAAATACTGATAGAACTTGTTTTCAGTAGTATAAAAATCAAATTTTCACTTGTCAAAAGATATGAAGTGACCTTATTACAAATAAATGTTTCAAAAATACATTCATTGGACCTCCTTCTGTTTTGTACTTTTCTATAGATCACACTAGGACCCAACCTGAATTTTTTACACCTTTTCCTTCTTCTTAAATTATATGTATCAGGTGTTCCTCACTTCAGTATTCTCATTTTTTTACATTTATAAGATGACTTTCAACTGAGTTTCGTTTGTCAGATACAAGAGAACTACTATTACAGATATTACTCACATTTTTTACAGCAACTTTTATCTTTTGTCTCAAAGGCTTCCAAATAATTTTGGAAGCTTTACATGCCACTTTACTATTTATGTGTCCACACAAAATATATGATGGGGTGAGCCAAAATTATGAGTCAGTTTTGCAAAACCACCTTAATGTTTTCCAGTAAAACTTTTATACCACATCATCAATATATTCTATTCAGCACATGCCACAGCCATGTATGTTACAGAAATGGACTATTTTCAGAATGGTTTAGAGTGTTTTTAAAAGTTGTTATTGGGTCTTAAAATGAAATAACCTCCAAAACCCTATTTTACTTTAGTGTCTACTAAAGTATCCAAACTTTGAAGTCTAGAGTCTATATCTGGGCTAGAATCAGGTGCTGGGTCCCACTGGGAAGCTGGGCATTTTCCTTTTAGAATCATAATTTGGATGATGAGAATACACACGTATGACTTTGCCATGCATGTGTAATGCAGGTAGCCCAAATTCATGCCAATAAAACATTTATGCTACACCTCACTATCATGAGCATTGTTCTATAACCTATGGTCCCACAATGTATCCCATGAGTCAGCAGTTTATCACTTGGATAACACCTTCACATTGGGAGGGGGGGCATAAAAATAATTCTTGTATGTACACCATCACACACCATCTCTTTGATCTTGATCAGTTGTAATCTTGGATTCATGCCTATATGGAGCACAATTTTAGTCCTAGTATTTTTTTTAGTGATATGGCAAGAATGACGTTCTATTTAACTTTATTTCAAACAATCAGTATGAAAGGCCAGTATGCTCAGCCATGGTAGACCTATTTTTCTTGATCAGTTCCTGGTATGAGTTAAAACATTTAATTAAAACTGCATGTCACTTATAAATATTTATTTCTTCTTCAGAGCATCATACATTAATTCTGAGGATCACCAGAAAGCTTGAACAAGACCTTCAATAAAAATTGAAAGCTGCACAGCTTACATTTTCCTGATTACTCAATAATAAAATATAGGGTAAGGCATGAACGGACATTAAGCACCGAAAACCTCTGAGGACCAGGTTTGCTTGCCTATCTGTATAAAGAACAGAGAAGACATGTCCATCTTGTAAATAACCGAGATATATTCAGAGCATGCTATGGCAATAATTGGAAACAACTGCACCTAATATATCTCATGATGCTTTCTGAACTATGAGTTTTGGATTAAATTACATAAATCAGATACTTTGTAGGCTCATTAACATTTTATGATACATATATAAAGTCGTTCCTGTTGGCGAGATGTGTATTATGAATTTGTTTTCTTGCTGCTGCCACAGGCATTGAGATATTGTAAGACTAATAGATTACTTCATTAACTTCCAAGTTGGAAAGTGCTTACTTTAAACATATTGGTGATCTCTGCTAGGGTGTTTTTTCTTCCCAAAGGAAAAGTAGGAACTGGGAACTTGCTTCTCCAATCTATTTATACTTTACTTTAAGGAATAAAGCTGCTATTGTCAAGCAACAAGAAATTCATTCAAAATAGTAGTGATAGGCAAACAGGAAATCTGTAGGTTCCGTTCAGATAGAAATGGTATTCTGAATTTTGGTTCAAATTTTGGCCTAACTTTTGAAGCTTCTTTTTTATCTGATCTGAGTAAGGGTTTGCTATTCTCCAGAAACTACCTGTTCTCTTTTAATCCCAAGGGGTCTTCCATAACATCCACCTACCTGTCAGCAAGGTGAAGAATCTTTCATTACTCACATTGACATTCAGCTATACTTAAGGACATTCTGATATCCTTACAATAAGGACTACTGTATTCCTCTAGTAACCTCATTGATTTCTTACTTCAGGAGAAAGGAACAGATCAACAATTTTGCATTTGCTTTTCTTCGCTTTTGCCTGACCTCTAAAGGTTTGAAGTGAATTACTTTTCTTCAATAATATTAATGTATAATTAGTTTTTTTGAAAAATCACCTTCCCTTTCAGGATTGCCTTCTTTGTATAGAAAATATCATTGAATTCCATTGATTTCGTGAAATGAAGGCACCACATTTCTGCAGGGCACATGAACTTTTCCATAGAAAGGGCTTAAATTGGGCTAATGCCTAAGGAAAAGCCATTGCAAATGGCTTAGTTCTGCCAGCCTGTAATACCTCATCTGGATGAGTAATGCCATGGATTTTTCACACGAGCAAGGTACTACTGAGTGTTGGCACAGGCTGCAGAATTAGGCCTGAAGAAAGAAAAAATAAACTGGGAAATTAATGGAGCAGTAGATTGTGAAAAGCTGTATATCTCGTTACCAAGCTTTGGAAGATTTCATCCATGATTATACTGCTAATGATCCTTTTAATCTTTACCTCCCACTGTTGCTTCTTGAAGGACGACCCGACACACGTTCCTCTAGGCTGCTACACTTTGCAAAAGCCCAGGTGACATTAGGAGGGGACAGGAGTTCACAGAATTTTGCAACTCATTGCTTTAGGTAGGGCACAAATCTGTGTTCTCCATAAGCTGCTCTGCCACAGAAGTACATTCACCCCCACAAGAACAATAATACAAAGCCAAAATGAGATCTGTCTATTTTCCCTGCGATAGTGGACATAAATGTTGGCAGTTTTTCTAATGAACGTGAGCTTTTGCGTACCACAGGGTGAGTACATACTAGGAGGGCAAGCATAGACTTGTGTGGCACAAATATAAGTGCTGCTCACTATTCTGGTCTGAGTTTCAGGGGGTTTCCTTATCTCACATGGGGCTGAAAGAGCTGGGGAACTGGTGGTGCCTGCTCATTCCAAATGTTAGGCGTATATTACTCTGTTATCTGGCAGGCAGTAAAATACATCTTACAAACTGCCAGACCCAGTCTAGGGTAACAGCAGAGGCTCCGTTGGATTCTCACTCCTGGCCCCTAGATCTTATGGAACCCCTTCCCTGGATCTGGGATGGTGACATTGGTGCAAGTGCGAGGGAGAAGCATGGAACTTTCTCTGCTGCATTTAGCAGGCCTCAGCTGCAGAAGAGAATCTGTCCATGATATCTGGGCATAGCCAGACCTCAGAATCTGTGCAAAATACTTGCCTTGGAACTGAAGCCTGGTTAATGTATTTGTACACTAGAGCCCAAACTCAAGAGAAGTACGCCGATATTAGGTGAGAGTTGTAATCACCCCACAACCGAACAATCATCCAAGTCCTCAGCTGGTGATGGACTTCAGTATAAAACCTGAATAGAATAGATCTGGTTTCCTCTGTCCCACTTGGAGAACTCCTGGAAGGTATTCCCTTGCAGATTCAACCCCAGAAAGTGTTTGCTTTGGTTCTAATCCCTATGAATCAAATACTACAGGGTTTGCACAGCTTTGGCTTAATCATTAACAATTTGTGCAAATGCATTGTGCATATTCCTTTTCTTTAGCTATTGCTAAAAAAAATCTACTTAGCTAATTTTATGTAACCTTTTAAATAAATGAAATAAAGGCCTGAGCACTAACAGCTCTGTTCTTCAAAATCCCTCTGCCAAGCTATACCAAACTCTGTTAACAGCCCAACTGTTTGATTCACTTCCACCTACAGGCTGTCTGTGTATAGGTTACAGATCAGATGATTTATTTTTCATCCAGTTATTTCTTACTATGTCCCACACAGCTCTGCTTCAGGGTATCACTGAAAAAACTAGCTCAGCAAGACTCAAAAGGGGATTAAGCACATGAATTAGAATAGCCTCTGAATTTATATGAGCTAGGCTGAACGTTATAAAGGCCCTGGAACCTCATGCTGCAAGGCATCAATTGGCGCACAGCTGGGATCAGGAAGATAACTAGCACTCCCCTTCCCCTTGTAAAATATCGTAATGTGCATTGTGATTTATTTTCCTTTCCTTTAAATCTGCATATATAAGTTACTGGTGAGAAAAGGCTACTGGACTAGACAGACAACTGGCTTCTTCTATTGTGGTTCCTCTGGCCATTCCTTTAGGGTTTTAATTATCAAACTAGCATCACCCCATCGGTGATCATTTGAGTTTCTGCCTCATTTTCTTCATTAACCATTTTTCAGAAAAAATGTTCAACTTTAGTTTTGGGATCATTTCTCTGTGATGCAGTATGTCACACCTGGTTGGGTCTCTCAATAGCCCCATGGAATACATGCTCTGTGAAAACAGGATTGGTAATGAGGGAAAAAGAGAACACAGACAAGATCATTGATGCGGGAGGGGGCATGCTCATGGTAGACTTCATGGTAGGGATCTACAGTGCAGATTTTGCCTGCAGAACAATGAGTGAAAGAATCTGGGCTAGTATTTACACTTTGTTTATATAGGGTTGGATTTTCGGAAGCATTGCTCAATGACCTAACTGCTCCCATTGAAACAAATGGGAGTTTTACCATTGATTTCAATGGGATCAGAGGTAGGCCAAAGGTAAGTGCTTTTGAAAATACTGTCCATAGTGAAGACAGTGGAGGCAGATTTTCAAAGGTGCTCAGCATTCGCAATTGGGCTGCCAATTGGGCTGGGCCTTAAGCTGTTTTGAAAATCTGGTTTTACGAGTATACATTTCTGGCTCAGTCTTGCCAGGAAGCCCTCAGTATCTGTGACTAAGGTCACTTCATTACATCCAAGGGAAAGTTTTATGGTTGTCAGGTTCAAGCAGACATTTATTAATTGAGCAATTTATCCTGACCTTGATGGAAACTATCACTAACAATCTAATACATAGATTTGATCATAATATTTCAAGACCAGGCTGACAAATGAATTGCATTTATCTGCTTTTGACTGTATTTCCACGGTAGGGTTTTTTAAATCTTGCACGTTTTCTTTCCTATTTGCACAGATGCATATATCACGCTGAGAACAATGCTACACCTAATTTACTTCAGCAAATGAGATCAATTAAAAATAACTCAACAAAAATGATACTGAATCTTCAATTAATTCAAGAAGATGAAGAGCCAGACATACAGTAATTGACTTGTTCATCTTCTTGTCCTTTAAAACTCTGACATTAAACAAATTTTAACCTCGGATTTATTCATGAACTGGTATGTGCTGTTTACTATTTGCATTCTGTGAATGGTATCCTAAGTCATGTGTTATGATTTTTGTTCTCTGATTGGGTGACTTAAAGTTTGGAAGCGGGAGGAGCACTTTTTTTCTGTTCACAAATGTTACAGAAGTGTTCAATTAATCTAATATGTGAATAACAAAAAAGGTTTTGCAAAAGGATTATGAGAGTATTATTGGCATGTATAATCTCCAGAATATTTGTTTTGTCCTTACATTAATGATGACTTCAATTTGAGATGCTGGGGGCATAGAACTCCTGAAAATTACGCCACTTGTTAGGTGTCTAACTATGTATTAGTTACTTGAGAATGCAAATTTCAAATTACCTCTTTTATTCTGTCTAAACCACTGAAAGAGTCTGATTATCTTCATTGTC
Source organism: Trachemys scripta elegans (assembly GCF_013100865.1). Taxonomy (NCBI): domain Eukaryota; kingdom Metazoa; phylum Chordata; order Testudines; family Emydidae; genus Trachemys; species Trachemys scripta. Next base: position 17,022,540 of record NC_048304.1, on the reverse strand, counting down.
AGTGAATTTATGTTCAAATGAAATCTGATCTCCTTCCTAATATGTTCTACCTTGGTTATAATCTGCAAAACATTTTACAATTAAGGTGCCAGTCCTGCAAACTATTCTGTGCAATTTGGATTTCTGAACCTATGCAAAGTCACATCTAGTACTGCATGGGTGCAAGGGCCTACCCACATTCAACAGTTTGCAGGATCAGGACCCCAAAGTTTAGATGCCAATCTAAAATGTATCTGAATTCTATGGTTATGTCAAATTGTCTGTGAATTGTCATAAGTCTTTGTCATGGTCTTTTGGCACTAGGATGTCCAGTGTTGGCTAGAATTTAGGAATACAGAGTCAATTAAAAAGATGTGGGTATAAAAGTTTAACCAAAGCCTTTCAAGTTTCCCCATTTGAATAATGGGTGAAGATTACCAGTGTGTGTGTGTGTGCGTGGGGGGGAATAGGGAAGCGAATGCATTGTTCTGATCTGCCTTTTCCTTTTAACCAACTCTTGCATAAGGCTATTGTGCTTTTACTTCTGCCTCTGCTGAATTTTAACACCTCCTTCCTGACACTAGCATCCTGTGGGTCCCAAGAGGGTATTGTGCTAAAGAACAATCTTATAAATATAGATGAAGTAGCTACCCTTCAGACTAAGAAAAGTGGGGGTGCACTATACATTATGTCTCTTTTTTTACATTTGCTCAGACTCATTGGCAGTGCAATTTTTCAATGGAGCAAAGCAACACAAACTCTCAAAATAAGCAGTATGGCACAGTCAAAGGAAACATCTGCCTTTTGCATATATCTTGAATCTCTAAAACAGGATCCTGCCAAACTCCCTCTGCTAAGTTCATTTCCACCAATGAAATTAGCAACCCTCATGTCACTAATTAGAAGGATTTTACAGAGAATGCACATTTCTAATTAGTGCTGTATTACACGTGCTACTAATTCACAGTCAAACTCTTTTTGATGAATAGCGAACAGCTGTTACTGATAACGCCACGATATTGATCTTCTTCCTTTTAATTTCAGGAGACATTCTCAATTGGGTTCCTGAAGGGTCTCTACATTAAGATAGAAGAATTAGGTCAGCTTTCTGGAAGATCCCTGAGCTGTGAATTATTTGGGCATTTTATCCTGAAAAACAAAACTCATGAGAAGGCACAAAAGCAAATTATATTTACATACAGTACAGTGGTTTGAGCACAGTAATGGGAATCAGACATTCTGGATTCCATTCCCAGCACTGCCACTGACTTAGTGGGAGTGACTTAGAGAAAGTCACTTTGCATCGGATTCTGAATACTTTCAGTCAGGCTGATCAAATATCTAACTCCATGATCTAGACTCGTCAGAGTGTTAGGGCTTGTCTACACGGGGGCACTCAGGAAAATTAATAACAATTAACTAAAGTTGTGAATTTGAAGTGGATTAGTTAAACCACATTAAACCCCTGTGTGAACACCTTCATTCAGAATTCAAGTGGCCTTAATTCAGTTTAGTTTAATTCATTTCCAAAGTGAATTAGATGCTATAGGCAGATGTTCAGTTCATATAAATTGTCATAGCTCCATTGACTTGAAGAAAATCTGCTCCCAATTATTCAACCTCATTATCAGAATATCCCTTAAAGGGCCCATCCTATGAGGTGTTGAGTAGAAATTATTTTTTCCCACGAAAAATTGATTTAAAAGTGTGATTTTGTAGATATTTTAGTTTATCCACAATTTTTGGATGAAAACCTTTTGTGTGTTTGTGTGTAAGTTTCCATTTAATCTAAAAGACATTTTCCATCCAAAAGACATATTAATGAAAAACATCCAACCAGCTGTAGTGTTCAAAGCATCTTGGTCTTTAACTTTATTGCCTCTTTGTTCCCCCATTTTACATGCATACTTTTTCTGCCATTATGGAGATGTGGCAAAACTTAATTGATGAATAGCTATTAAGGTTTTTGAAGTCCTTGGATGAAAGGCAGTATAAAAGTGCAACATTGTATAATTGTTTATTCAGATGAGCATATTGTGGTCTTCTAATTCTATTACTACATTCATGTCTTTTTGTTCAGTTCTAAAGAAACATTTCAACCTTTACATAAAAAGAAAAAAAGAAAAGGCTTTTATATTTAATGGGGGATGGCACACTAATTAGAGATGAACCTTCATCAGAAAACAGAAGTATTTCCACCAGAATAATTGTGAGACTTCCCTCTCATTGCAGTCAGTGTAATCTTGAGGCCATTGCATATATCTGTTTTCTTTCATCAGACAATTAGGGGTTATCATTTTGATCCATGAAACTTTCAAAGTCCATATGTATTACATAAAACACTTCAATTTATATTCACAAGTCCTAGATTGGATTTCAAAAGCCTCATATGAAAGATGTCTCGCCTCAGAAAAAAAAGAATGCGGGTCTAGAGATGTGAGTAAATGAGTTTGTTTTGGGATTTTGATTCTTGCAGATTGTTGTTGTTGTTTTTTAACACTGTTGAATATCTGTCATAATCTCCTATGAGGTATCAGGATCACACAGGAAATCTATTTTTCTGTCTCTTATAACCCAAGTGAGATGGTTGCCTTGTCTTCACTGCTAAAAAAAGGGGTATTTTTTTACCTCAGGGTAATTCATGCACATGAGCTACGCAGAAGTAAAAACACAGTGAGGACCAGGTATTTATTTCTACTATTAATTCACCGAGGTCAATACGTGGAGAGGGGATAGGGATGTTTACCTTATAGTTTACTTCAGGTAGAACTAACGTGCCTGGTCTTCAATGAGTTTTTGACTAAGCATAACTCATGTGTGTTAGTTGCCTCAATATAAAAAATATATCATTTTTAGCAATGAAGATCATGCCACCATCTCACTTTCATTGTAAGAGACATGACTGACCTTGAGGTAAAAATGCATGTTTTTAAGCAGTGAAAACAAGGCAGGTGTTTCAGTCTCACCTTGAGACATACCCACTACTCCTCATGCAAAGTGGAGAGATGATCTTGTGGTCCAGACAGTGGGCTTGGAACACTGGACTGGGGATCAGTTCCTACTTCTGCCACAGACTTCCTGTATGGCCTTTAGAAAGTCACTCCATTTCTCTGTGCCTGAGTTTCCCATCTGTCAAACGGGGTAATAATATTTACTTTTCCCCACCCTTCCTTTATCGTGTCTATTTAGATTGTAATCTCTTTGAGGCAGTAAGTTTCTCTTACTTTGTTTCTGTACACTGGCTATCACATGCCACTGATCTAGGTGTTATTGTAATACAAATAATAAATACTAATAACTACAATTATAAGTTCCTTTTGGATACCTTAAATATTGTAATATTCACAAAGCCAATATTACCCCATTGGATACCGAAATCAAACATCTTTAACAGGAAAGTAGTCTATTCGTATATCTTAAAAGATATTTTTATATATATCGGAAATGATCATCTTTTTTTTTTTTCCTTACAAAACTCATACAATAAGTACCTGTGTTTTGTGAAAGCAGATGGTGACTTTTTTTGCTTGAATAGCTGCAATTGACATGTCGTACCTTGAACTTAATCAAGTGCCAATCTTTGTGAAAGCTAGAAACTATGAAGTGAAACATCATTGTTTGCACATCAGTCAAAATGTTTTCCCCTACTTAATACGCTTCTCCTGAATGAATGCTTTTGAAAATGTGAATAGTAACACAACACTTCTATAGCACTTTTCATGTTCAGATTGTTCTACATACATTAACTAAATAATCCTCCTCACAGCACCCATGTTAGGTAAATAAGCACGCATTGGTATTATTCAATAAATATTTGTATTGTGGTCACAAGCAAAACATAACTATTATCACCCAAATTTTGTACCTCGAGATAGAGAGGCATAGAGTTTAAGTGATTTGCACCCTCAAATCTGCAAAGGCAGCATCGGAACTGTGGGGTTACTACCTCCCAGTCCTCTACACTAACTACTGGATCCCTCTTTAAAAGATACATGGCCAAATTCCATCCTCATTTATGCCCATTTCCCCAGATCTTCTGCTGGTATTGAATGGCATAGCTACAGCAAATTCAAGGGAGTCATGATCATTTACCCCAGTGGAGGGTGTGACCAATGTCTTTCTACATGTTACAAAACAGAATTGAGAGATTTTGATTATCATGAAAATATCATTTTCTGGGTATTGTAATCCTGTCTAAAATTTAACAAGTTACATAAAAATAACATGGTGAAAGATTATAGTAGGGTGGGATTGATATTTTATGTGATTCTTATATGTGAAATGTCAGACTTTTTTTAAAACAAAGGTTCTGTGGTAGTCAGTGTGACCCTGTGGAATATTCCATTGGCAAATGCAATAAAAATCAATGTTATTGTTCCTACTATAAAAATTGAAACTTTTTTGGACAAATATCTATTGTCTCCAGAGCTAAGAAGATACCACAACATGTTTAGTCTGGTTACTCTAGATATAATTATGAGACATGAAATGGAGTACAAAAAAACACTGTCCTGGGGGTTCATTTTTGAGAAGTGGTGCCAAGGGGATTAATTTAATCATTTAGGGATATTAAGCAGAAATTAGTTTCCCATGGTTGCAGTGGCTTAGCAGAGGGAGAAGCATGTGCAATGCAGTGTCTTTGTTGTTGTTTTTAAAATAAATATACCTGTTATGTGTTTATATTACAAAAGCAAAGTCAAAGAAATGCACAAACAAGCTATACTCTTATTATTGAGAGTTCCATTGTGCCAGAGGAGTGTAGCAATCGACCATGATCTTCATCCCAGAGCATTAGACAATCTTTTAGGTATCCTATGCCCAGGTGATGGAGTGCTTTGAAGATAAGGAGCAAGACTTTGAACTTGACTCAAAATTATATGGAAACCATAGGTCTGATGTGCTCACAGTAGTCTGTGTTGCTGAGAAGACGTACTACAGCATTTTTACTAGTTGGAGTTTTCAAGCGCTAAAGGTTTCATGACCAGGTATATTGCATTGCAGTATTCTGGCTGAAAAGTGATGAAGACATGAATAATTGAGGTGAGGTCTTCATCCGCCAGAATGGAAAGGAGACTCCTAGACAAACGGAGATAATAGAAAATATTATTCTCGACTATTGCTCTAGTTCTGCCTCTCTTCATGCTACATTATAGAGATTCACCCTAGAACCTTCTCCAGTTCTCCTTTCTGGTTTCCTACTACCATGTTTAAAAAATACACGTTCTCACTGCACTCTCACCTATCCTTGCATCCACAACCTTTAAATGCATCTCCTCCTGTTTCTGTATATGGTTGGGAGCTACCCAGGGTCTGAGGGCTAATTCTTTGTTCACCTGAAAGCCCCATTGAAGACAACAGGAGCTTTTGGTATGTAATTGACAAACCTCAATGGGTTCAGTGCTTCACCAACTCATGCAGTCATTTAGCGGCGTATTCAAATGCCTCTAAACTAAATGTGTTTGGACAATAGTAGAAAACGATTATAGCCCTGATTGAACACTGAAATCCAACATTTCATTGGTTGGTTTCAAAAACTCTTGGATTCTTTTGTGCATATGAAATGTCGACAGACCCCTGGTCATCAGTGGGTGGGATTGAACCGGGGACCTCTGGAGCTTAGTGCATGAGCCTCTACTGCATGAGCTAACAGCCAACTGGCTCTTAGCCAAGGCCATAGAGCAGACTCCTTTAACTCTCTCTCTAAGTGGTCTCGTGTCACTAAATGGGACAGAACACCACACCCAGGAGGTGTGTGGGTTACACTTACTCAAACTGTTCCAAGCAGATGGCATCTTACCAAGAAACACTTTGTATTAAACACACAGATATACAACTAACCGTACATGCCAAAATAAAAGATCTGAGCAGTCAACCTGTATTCCGGGTTTTCTCCATTTCAACTGTAATCATGTGGATGTGCTTAAGTTTCTAAGATACCACCAAACTTCAGACATTTAATATTTTCTGATCCTAAAATGCTGTTTTGTTCCTGAAGATAGGATTCTTCAGAGTTAAATTCCAGATTGAAAATGCTTTCATAATTATTTTACAAGAAGCGGTTAGCAAACAGCTGGAAGGATTTTGTTTGAGGATTTCCAACATTCCAGACTGCCTTCAGCATTTTAGATCATACAGATTCTGTTCTCTCCCTGGAAATGACACATCTATTTTTGAGGAATTACTCATACTCCAAGCCTTACTTTTCTGCACTGTTTGCTATGGCCAACAAAATCAATGTAACTCTTGGAACAGTAAGTGACAAAAAATCACTGTAAAAGACAAGTTTGTCACCTGGATGTGACTCAATTTCTGTTCACCAAACTAGATTTCTTCAGGTAAATTATGGATAAGTAATCTGTGTGCCAACTTGGATTTTGTCATTACTATAACAGTATTATTAAAGTCGAGTGCCTCAAACAAGCCAGTCAAAAGAATGAAACCTTGCTTCTTGAGATAATGTTCAAAATATTTATTAAATGTTACAATTAAAAAAAAAGACCTTTACATTGTTCTAGTGCATTTATTTACAAAATATTATGTGCAGAGGGACACACATCATCTCTTAGCTAGAAATCATTACAAGCAGCAGCACATTCTGTTCTCACAGGAATAGAGGAACTTCGGCATTGTAACATCCATTTGAAAGCTCAATGGATCCTGAATTCTCATTGGATAATGAACATGTGTATTTTATATACAAGCAGGCTTGAAAGGATTAGATGAAAAATATTTCCATTGTTAATAATTGAAATGGATAGACAGGCAAAGTAAGGAAAATGCTGCATGAAAACTTATTTGAGTTTGATTTAAGGCTATTTATGTTGTATATTTTAACATTAGATGTTGACAATTTGTGTTTTAATGGTTATAAAGCTTTAACTTTTTGAAACTGTCATTAAATAATTATTGTCTGACCATCACCCCTGTGATTTCCCACAACTGAAAATTTAACTCAATAAAAATAGAAAAAAAATGCTTAAAAATAAACTTTGATATAATTAGGTAAAATTATAAAAAATACAAAAAGTTAATTCTGCCAAGCTTATATACAAGATATTGCTCTTGTGGAGTGATGGACTGTGGCCCACTGGCTAACTTCTTGTACGATATACCTTGTCCTAGTATCCTATAAACATTTGAAACTAGATCAAAGAAAATTAAAAAAGAGAGTCACCAAAGGAACTTGCCGATATGGATATGGATTTTTTTAACAGCATCACAATACCGTATATTGGATAGAAAATTGGCAGTGACCATATGGTAGTACCTAAGAAACCAGGAGATAGCAATATACAACAGTAGATGATTACAGGAAAGTATCAGTCATTAGCCTATAGTCTTCTAAAATCTCCTTCCGACCTTAAAGGGCAGGGTAGAGGGAAAAGGAAAAGCTAGGAGATGTGGAGCCAAATTAAATGTACTCCATATGAAGGAGTCTGAACCCATTTCTAGTGACTAATTGTATCAGTTTTTAGGGATTCTCTGTTGCCAGTGCTTAAATTCCCACCCACTAATCACCCTCTAACTCTAACCTGCTATCCTGTATTCCAACAGTGACTGGGCAATCCATCAAGTGATTCATCCCCGTTATCCAGTCCCAGATTCTGGCAGTCAGAGGTTTAGGAACATCCAGAATATGGGATTGCATTCCTGACCATCCTGTCTAACAGCCATTGATGGGCCTATCCTCTATAAATTTATTTAATTCTTTTTTAAACCCAGTTATACTTTCGCCCTTCACAATATGACCTGACAATGAGTTCAGAGTGCATTGCGTGAAGAAGTACTTCCTTATGTTTGTTTTAAACCTGCTGCCTATTAATTTCATTGCATGACCTCTGAGTCTTGTGTTATGTAAAGGGGGTAAATAACACTGCTTTATTCACTTTCTCCACACATTGATTTTATAGACCTCTATCATGTCATCTCTTTGCCAAGCTGAACAGTCCCAATCTTTTTAATCTCTTCTCATATAGAAACTGTTTCATAGCCCTATTCATTTTTGTTGCCCTTGGGCAACCAGAACTGCAAACAGTATTCAAGATGAGGGAGTATCATGGATTTTTATAGTGGCATTATGATATTTTCTGTCTTATTTCCAATCCCCTTCCTAATGGTTCCTAACATTCTGTTAGCTTTTGAGACTGCCCCTACACACTGAGCAGATATTTTTAGAGAACTGTCCATAATTATTCCAAGATCTCTTTCTTGAGTGGACAGCTAATTTAGACCCCATCATTTTGTATGTAGAGTTGGATTACATTTACCAATGTGCATTATTAAATTTCACCTGCCATTTCGTTGCCCAGTCACCTAGTTTTGTGAGCTCCCTTTGAAACTCTTCTCATTCAGCTTTGGACTTAACTATTTTGAGTAATTTTGTATTGTCTGCAAACATTGCCACCTCACTGTTAACCCCGTTTTCCAGATCATTTATGACTATATTGAACAGCATATGCCCCAGTACAGATCCTTGGGGTATCCTGCTATTTACCTCTCTCCTCTGTGAAAACTGACCATTTATTCTTACGCTTTTTTCCCTACCTTTAGTCCCTCAGGATTAAGAGACTTAAGTGGGAAGGCAGTTTGAACAGTTTGTTCAGTAAGAACTGACTTGGAGTAGCATAATCTGGTAGTGGGAAAAGACATTCCTTCTCTATGGTCTTTTTCCTCTAGCCTGTGCTGACTAGAATCCTTTCATGTTGCACCAAATTAAGACAGTGTCCCTCCCGCAGTATCAGCCATATAAGTAGGCCCAATCCTAAAAGGTGCTGTGAACATCCTGGGAGCTCTTGACCACCCACAACACCCTGCAGTGACAGATGAGGGTCCTGGAACCTTCTAGGTAAAGCCTTAAAAGTGAATTCTCTAGACATAGCATTTCTTTTCGCATAATGAGTTCTATGTGCTCATTCAAATGAAAGGTGTTTCCACTGCACACATCAAGAAACAGTTGCAGATGTTGCCTACAATAAAATAAAGCACAAAATGAGAAGAGGAAAAATAGCTAATAATTAAAATCAATTAATGCTGCCCTTTGAAAGGAATTCTGTGGTGTGTCTAATGTAGTTAGAAATATTAGAGCAATCTTGGAAATTCTTCAATACAGGTGGACCACTTTAACTGCATGGAACCCCAGTAAGGTCAATGGGATTCCATGTACATACAGGGATCCACCTGCATGGAATAGGATGCGAGGGTTGTGCGAAGAGCATCACTTATAAAATCATTCCTTAAAACTGTCTATCTATATGCCCTCCATTCAGTAAAACACTTAACGTTTAAGTACATGAGTAATCCCATTGGTTTCAATGGGACTACTTATATTGCTTCAATAAGATTTGACTTCCATGGGACTATGCATGTGCTTAAAGTTAAGCATGTGCTTAAGTGTGTTACTGGGTCTGTGAGCGCAGCTTGGAACCATAATCACTCACAGATTGCAAGTCCACTCTCTTGGCAGAGAAATCTGCAGCAAATACATTTTTGAGCTCACTGGAGCTGAACAGCTAACTCATGAACTGCTATTTACGGCAGAGAAGTGTGTATTTTGAATCCCAGTTGTTGACATTAAGGGCCTGTTCTTATTTCTGGCTTTAATCTGTTGTACATGGATATAAACATAAATTATAATGATTTCCAAAGAATTAACATATATTTATCTAGGCAGAACTGTACTTTCATAGACAGGTACGCGCACCCACTAACATCCTGTAAGGGTAAATACTGCAAAGTTCTGAGTGCATTCAAATCCCAGAGATATTAATGAAATTTAAAGTCACTCAACATCTCTTGGGAAGTTCCCAGTTCCTTGCAGGATTAGGCAATTATAGACTTTATTTGCTTTCTGGAACACTATTATACCTTTCAGACAATGGCTATTCATAAAGAATGTTAAATACAACTATTTCACCCTATATCAACTGAGCATTAATTCTCTATTTAAATTAATATGAGTGTTTTTTGAAAACATTCTTTGCCTTCAGAGATATGTTTTAAGAAATTAAGGATTTTTTAAGCAGATATTTTCACCTTATCTATTTTTTCTCCATTTAGAGCTCTCGGGAGAAAATATTGGGAACATTTGGAAATATAATGCTTCAAATATACTGGCACTAATTTACTCTGGCAACACGTGCAATGTGCTCATTTTTTAAGGCTGAAGTTTATGCATAAAGTGTAAGAACGTATTACCAAGCTCATATATACTGCAAATGGATTCCTTCAACTGACAAACTGTGAATCAACAGTATAATACCCTTTCCCTCCTGTGGAGCTAGAGCATATCCTTCAATTGCCGCTGATAATTTCTGATAGATTTTTGCCAATACAACGTGCTCTTTCCTGATATTTAAAAAGAACATAGATTTAGTATAGTATTAAGGTACAGTAAATTATCAGTAAGACCATCTCATTTTGTTGCCTATTTATATAGGTCCAGGTAAAAAACAGTCTCTATATTGCTGGAAATTCTTTCTAAATATTTAGCGGTATAAATATTTAGGGATTGCCTGGGTAAAAGATGCTGTTTCTGACTTGAATGACCACAGGAAAAGGTCTTGATTCAACCCTGAGTTATGGAGGCCGCTGTCAGGGCAGCCCAGAATATAGGGCCATTGCTGATAGAAAGTCCAACTGGAAGGGAATTGTGATGGTAGCCTTTGCTCAATTGAGAGGCCTACAATTATCCTGCACAGCCTGAAAGTGGGTGGTGTTGGATAGAGAGAGGGTATGGATAAGGGGGCTGGAGGCTGCATATTATCGTAAAAGCATGAACATGATCTGACTTCTGTTTGGGAGGAATCAAATCTGGACACAACAGCCACCACTCGGTGAACTTTCCCCCCCTCCCCAATTTTTAAGTGATACATGTTGTCAGTTGGCTTGCATGTTTGTGAGTTCTTTCAGTGTGCTTGCCCAGCTCTGCGCAGATAGCTGGTTCAGCTGAAATGTTGTTGCCTGGGTAGTGCTGTTTAGGCTGCTCAGGGCTTCTGTCCTGAAAGCTTCAATGTTATTAGGAGGTAGTGCAGCATGTTAGTTCAGCAGACTTTGACGCTACTCATAAAGAAAGACCACAGGCATGTTTCAGGGACAAAAGCACTCAGCCAGGTTTATTGCTGTCAAGACATGGTCCTAGCGTCCTGGCTCCAAGGCGATGGGTATGCTAACACCTGAGTACTCTGTGGCAAGGAACAGCTCAGTCAATGACCGGACTCTCCACTGCCCCCTCAGCCGAACAAAGAATTAAGGCAAAGTAGCCCTACATTTATAAACGAAAACAAATAACTAATATACACAACCTACATACCATCTCACATATTTTATGACATCTGTTTGTTACCTCTCCTTGTTCCTGGTATCTTAGACAAAACATCCCAATTCATTGTTTGGTCAAACCATCTTATCTTGTGCTAGATTGGGATGTATCTGTACTAGCTGGAATATATTTACATAAATATCTAGTTCCTAGTACACTGGCAACAACTTTGCCAATTTCGTGTACTGGACAGTGAATTTGTAAGCATCTGGTTTAATACCTGTCCTGACTTTGGTTCACAGCCTCTGGGTCAGGCCTCAGATCTTTCATCAGGCCAGTGCTCCCAGCTCTCTCTCTATCTCTACTATACTACGTTATTGATCATCATTTTGATGTTTTTCATGGATTCCATGCCTATATCTTTGATTGAATAAACTCCACACTGCATGGGTGCAGGAAGGGGTTAATTCTCCACATCGGTACAGGGGCTGAAGCTAGCTCTGCCCCATAAAGGCTGCAGGGGAAGGCCTTCCAACCGATACTGCAGCCCTGTGGAGGATGGACAGACCTGACCTAAGAACTCTAGTAGCAGCAGATTATAAAGAAAGCTTGGATGAAGCTTTCTTATTGTCAATACATTCAAACCCCCCAGAATCACTGTTCACAGGTGTGTGGCCTCATACAATATTTTTTTTGTATTTTGCTTAATAAATCTAGTTTATTCATTTTCACTGAAAATTGCCTTTATTTCCTAATAAGAGTCAACTACAGACCAAGGAAGAACAAATGTACAACCTCAGGGGACAGCCCAGTGTTTGTGCCTCCTTTGTAGCAAGCTGCATCTGAATACAAGATGGCAGATCCCTCTCCAATTAATGGTGATTATCTCTAATCAATGGTGCAGAGAACAAATAATCACAGATCTGAGCCACCTTGTGGCCTCATTTGCCAGGGTTCAGCTACTCTAGGCAGAGATCTATAATTGGATCTTCACAAACACAAAGCCTGCACATGTATCTGACACCAGGATTGAAGATGTAACTTTGGACTGAACTGTAGAAATAAAATAATCTTTAGATGATGTGCCCTGAGAAAGTCACAAAATGTTCTCCTTATTACGGAGCCGTTATTCTGCAGCAGGGTCATTCGCTGGTTATTACAGAGCTGTAAACATTAAAGAGGTTCAAATTCATTATAGTCAAATAAATATGGAAAAAACTTGTGAGCTCTTTTTTTTCCCTGTTGTTTTTCCAGTTTTTACTCAGAGGAACTGAGGTGACAAAAATGATTTAGCTAATGAGTTCCATCCTGTAAATTATGTTGCATTGATTTAAATAGTCAGAATACGCCAAAACCCCAATCTATGCACTGCATTTCTTCCAGTCTATTTACAAATAACACATATTGCATAAACCTAAAATGTATGTTTCCTGCATTGGAACTATCATTACATAATGCTTTATCAGCGTTAATAATGAAGAGTCTGATGCTCACCTCCATCGGTGCAGGCAGAAGGGAGCAGAAGTTGAGTGGACAATGAGACAGAGAATGCAGGAGATGAGAATCTTTTACTGTACATTTTCCAACTTCCTCTACTCCATGGGATCAGGGATCTATGGGACAGAGTGGGGCCATTAAGCAGCCAATCCAATGGATATCCATGTGTAGTTAGTGTTGTTCCTGGCAGCATTAGTGCCCACTCCACACCAGTTGGTGAGGGACCTATTGCCCCATACTACCCCCTAGTGGTGATAGTGCCAATAGCACCTATTAAGGGAAGGTATGTTTCCATCAGGAGGGATGCTTCCCTTTTCAGGATTAATGTCTCCTTTCCCTGTGGATTGGTGGCACCTGCAGGATGAACAGACCTACCTCCCTGGATCCACTGAACACTCCCTGACCCAAGGAGAAAGTTGGAAACCCTTTTGAGGAACCTTGAAGGCCTACATTACAAAGTGCTACTGTGTCTGAACAGAGTTGTCAAAAATCAACATAGCTGATGATGCCATGGTTTAGTGGTCGACGTAGACCAGGACAAACAGTGGTCAGCTTCATGCCAGCTCATTTGTGATTGAAAAACTAATTGGTCAAGTGTCCATCCTTGAGAGCCATGCTCAGACACAGTAAATCATTTCCATTTAGACCAGGCCAATGAGGAGTTTTCTGAGCTGTCAGTCCCCATTTACTATGGGAGGGTATGATACAGATTTCTGGCCATTTGTTTGGTAAATGGCAAAACTAGACTTTATTTATTAAAGATATAATATAAAAAATCCACCATCTTAAAACAGGGAGGGAATTTTTCAAGGTCTGCCTCTCCACATAAACCTTTAGCCTGAGACCCAATTTAGAATGAATAAATAATCACTGCTAGTTCATTTTCAATCTTTCCAGCAGATTAACTGCTTGTCTGAACACCTGAAATAGGAATGATGAGGATCTGAAGAGATTAAGGAACTCCCTGATTACCTCATCGGTTTTAGTCTGCTACAGCATAGTGAGAAGTTACTCCTCTGATCATGATGTGATGCTTAGTCCATAGATGTCGCAGTTCCATTTTCATGCTACATGAGACAGAATGGAAAATGCAAGAGCAACAGGCTTCTTCTAAGTACAGTGCAGAGAAAAGATAGTGATGGTTTAAATGATTAAAAATAAGGCACTTTTAACATTGCTTTTGAATTACAGGCGCCATCTAAACCACTGTGAAAATGTCTTGCGAAATGACAAAATATGGAAAATTCTTGCAAATTCTGAAATGTTGACTAGAAGTTTTATGTAATTTGGGCCTCAAGAACACTATTTCATCACGTCTGTCAACAAGGACAGGTTATGCATTCAGAAATTATTAAATTTCACTTAGAGCAAAATATGAATGTTCATGACATTACCTATTGGAGAAATGGTAGATTTTTGCCTGAAGAAATAAAAGAAACTTTTGCACTGTTTGTGTAATGTCGCCTGGAATGTTTCCTTTATTTCCAATGTGATATTTCTCTGGCAGAATGAATGTTTGCATATTTATAGCAGTTTTACCATATTAATATCCACACATGATAAACACGTTTGTTACAGGTGTAATCTCTCTAGCATGATTTAGCTGCATAGTTTTCCCATTAGTGCATTAGAAGTCTCAGAAATCAGACGATATTTTGATGCCATTTCAGTGTTTCTCAAAATAATCAAGATGATGTTTTTCACTTAGATTACACTTCATGCAAGTATCTGAAGGCACTTTAGAAAGTTTTAAAGATACAGTGTCAGGGAAGCTCTCTGAGAAACAACTAGGAAGGTTGGGTATGCATTATAGAATTAACACAGGATGATGAGACAGGAACTCCTGAGTTATACTCCCAGTTTTGAAAATGATTTACCCTGTAGACATGGGCAAGTCAGTTGACTTGCTCATGCTTTGATTTCCCCATCTGTAAAGCTGGGATAGTATTATTGGCTAACCTTCCTCACGGGGCCATTGAGATGAAATAATGTTTGCAGAGCTTGAAAATGAAATGTGCTAAGTATTCAAACCATTATTAACAGTGGTAAATATTGATCAGATTGAAATAACTATAGCTCTAGAATCTAGCATGAAACTTAACCCTTGCCCAGCCCTTTACGTCAGGGGGACGCTTGCCTGGCTAGGAACTAAATGAGGACTTCGGTCCTGATTCAATGAGATAGTTTGGTATGCACCTAACTATAAGCACATGAATAGTCTCACAGGCTTCAGAGAAACTACTCATATACCTAAAGTTAGATGTGCTTGAGTACCTTGCTTTAGGGGACTTTGGGATTTAATTCTATGTGTGAAAGTCCAACTTAATTTCAAGCCATTTCCTCTGTCTTGATAGTCCTTCTCAGTCTTTTTACAGCCCCTGTGAAGCCACCAGCTGTATTTAAGAACACCAGATGTATTGTTTAAAACAAATTTGTTTTTCAATTCACAGAGGGACTGATTCTGCTCTCTTCACTCACTCTGAATAGTAAATTGCCCTTCGAGTGGTCTCCTTAAAATCACCTCACAAACCCACCTAACATACAAATGAAGTTATAATTGCAATTAGAGCTATTAAGGCTTACATTGCTGTGCAATAACTCATGCTCAGGTGTTGTGACTAACAAAGCGTATCTGTGTGAATAATTGTCCAATATTTCAAACCCTGGTGTATCTTATTAGTGAATTAAAATATCATTCATGCGGTAAATTATTCCTTGCAAATCTTGGTATTTTGTCAACATTTTTATTTGTTTTAAATTAGGTAGTAGTAGAAAGAAACAAATATGGCAAACTGAGGTTTTCCTGAAGGTATATGGAACCTGCCTTTGGGATATATAGAAGTTACACACCAAAGAGAAAATAGACTAACTAAGCATTTCCATTTGTACTTTATATTTATTTTAGTGTTCCACTCCCTTAGTTCCATTTAAGTCAATTCATTCACTGCAGGTGCCACAGATAGAGCACTTCCATGCCAGAATTCTGCATTACTATCCTTCAGCCGATGGCACCGATTGCCACTATACATCTACTAGGTTTATTCATCATCAGCAGTCAAAATCCTATGGTGTACAAACATCATTTTGAGGACCACCAGTAGTGTAGTTATAGATGTAAAGATACATTACGTGAATGAGGATGCAAGGCTGTTGATCTGGGCAGAATGCACACCTAGGGATGAAATCCTGGCCCAACTGACTTTATTGTGAGTTTTTCTATTGACTTCAATACAGCCAGGATTTCACCCCAATTTTTTTTCTAAGGATCAGAGTCTGACTTCAAATGTGGATTTGTGGCTATAGATTTTAATGGGAGTTTCACTTGTTCTCCTTCCAGTCAGCTAGTGTTTTTTCCCTTTGTGTCTTTTTCACACCTTTCACTTGATGCTTTCTACTCTGCGGTCCATTCTGTTTGGCTGGAACAATCTCACACTTCAGATCCACCCATCTCTCTTGTTCTTAAAACGAAATTTTTTCCAATAATCTCCTCTCTCCCCTCGCTAAAATGTTATCCTATGACTTGTGTTTGTCTTGTCTATCTCAGGTCCTGATCCTGCAATGAACTTTGGGCAGGAGAACATAGCCCTCATACAGAGGAATTTGGGACCCAGCATGGGCATGAGGGTCCATCCACAAGGATCTAGTTGCAGGACTGATATCTATAGGGACTTCTAAAGACAAGGAAGTAAATGGAAAGACTCCCATTGACTTCACTGGGCTTTGCACTGCACCATATGTTTTTAAAGGACCATATAATTTTATGTTTCAGTATAAAGATTTTGTATTAACGGCAATATTCAAGGAAATAATTTTGCCTTACAATTTCATATTTTCCACATACACCAAATGTTTTAGTTGAAGGGAGTTAGAGACAGATGAAGTACATTCGAATAATTTTTATCCCAGCTTACACTACCCCTGGTATTAGTTGCAGTCACCTCACATGTTTTGGGGAACATTGGGTATGAAAGACTGAATATAAAACCAAATTCTCCTAGTGTTTCAGTGAAATTAAGCATTTTCCATACACTGTTTTATGTAGTCCATGTAAATTATTTTCCATACTTTTCATGGTATTCTGTATCCCCCCATGATATAGAGCACCTTTGGCAGAAATAAATATCCTGCCCAGGCGCTAATTACGATAATCTATGGAAACGTGTAATTGCATGGAAAATGTGTGAAGTTCTCGGTCTGTCAAGCAGCTATTTGGATTAGAGGTAAAATTTATCCCCTGGGAGGTGAACAATGTTGAAGAATGTTTTTAACGTGTCATTGGCATGAAGGCTTGTGCAGAGACAACCAAAGACCGTTTAGGGCCAGAACATGGCTTCATGTAACATGTTTCTGGAGTGGGAGGAGTGAGTAAGGAGTGCAGCCTGCTAGGGGCTACCCAGAATTGCTCCAGTGGCACAAAGCCATGAAGACAACCGATTTGGGCAGCTGGAAATTCCCCCTGTGAAAGGGGAGTCCCCAGGAAGCAGAGCCCCCATAGTTGCTCCTTGCGACCCTTTCTTACAACCTCAGGCCCAGAGGCAATGGCCTGCGGAAAGCCGATGAATGCAGAGTTTATGCTCTGGCTAATCCTGGCTGCTGGATGCCCTCTTTGGGGCCATGGACAACCAGTGTGGGTCTGAGGCTAATCTCACTTATGCTGTGGGCCAAACTGGCAACATTGCCAGCCCCAGAATGAAGGAGCTGCAAAGGAAGCATAAATGCATTTACATCTCGGGTCCTGAAGTAAATGCAGTGCAACCAGACCTGGAAATCTGACTTTACTACTTTAAACGTCAAGCTACACTTGATCATCTTGCATTACTGTAAATCAGGAGTAATTCCACTCATGGCAATAGTTACACCAGTGTAAATCCAGTGTGAGATCAGAATCTGCCTATTGTCTTTCTATTTCAGATAATCAGAGCTTTCCATTCCTGACCAATCTAGCCTTTCTCCAGACAGTGCCATTACAAATTAGAAATGTACTATTCACTATAGCTAGCAGAATATTTATGGTATTCTCATTCTAAATACAGGCTTTGCTGCAAATACTGGAACAGGTAAAAACAGGGGTATAATAAATAAAATTTATGACACACATACCTAGGTGCAGGAAGTAGGGGAGTGGGAGGGTACCGCAGCACTCCCAGGTTTTGCGCCCGGCATCCCGGCTGCTGGCCCTGGGCCCCTGCTGCCCAGAGTCCCAGCTGCTGGCCCCACACCCCTGCCACACGAGTTCCCGGCTGCCAGCCCCGCTGGGGGCCCCGGATCCTGCCCGGCTGCCGGCCCTGGGTCCCGCTTGGCCAAGAGTCCCTCTCGGCTGTTGGCCCCACACCCGGGGGCCCCGCTGCTGGCCAGGGGTCCTGCTCAGCCACCGGCCCCAGGGGTCCCGCTGCCAGCCCAGGATCCCACCCAGCTGCCAGCCCTGCGCCAGGGGGCTCTGCTACTGGCCCCACATATGGGGTCTCGGCCACCAGCCCCACACCCGGGGCTCCATGCCAGCCCCAGAGTCCCGGCCGCCAGCCCACATGCTGGGGCTCTGCACCCGCCCCTAATTGTGGCACCAGCCTCTGCCGCCTTACCCCTGTACCACCCAGAGCCACAGCCCTGCTCGCGGCCCCAGCTCTGAGGGGCAGTGAGGGGCACGGACAAGGTTAAGAGGGGTGCAGCTCAACACCCCCACTCCAAAAACTGTTCCAGTGCCACTGCACACATTATGCTTATTCTTGTCTGCTATGAAAACAGAATGCTCCATTTCCAAGCCTGCAGCCATATGATGCTCACGTCTTGGGAACTTTAACTTGTTGCCAAGGAGTTGCACAGCAAGAAGATAGAGCTACTGCTAACGGCTATCCAGCGTATTTTCAAAGAGCCTTCAAAAGTGCATTATCCTAACAGGCCTGTTTCCACCCAACAGTAATGAATGTTTGACAGCTGTTGTTGTTGTTCTTTTATTTATTTATTTACTATTTAAGTCCTGTGATTTCTGCCTTTCATCCCATCTGTACAATGTACAAAAATTTATTTATTTGAGCAAAACCCAGGAATCAACCAGACTTTCAATTTTAGTCCATTGCTGTCATTCAATCATATGCCCTCTCTTTTAAAAAAGAGACTTTTTCATAACTTCTTGCCTCTCATTTTCTGCAAAAGAAAGATATGACTTGCTTCTTACAACATTTTGTTTTTCAGGGAGATGAACATAAAGGTCTTTCTGTCATGATGTAGTAATAATCAGAGTCTACAGGCATATAAACTCCAGGGGTCACACTTTGCATCTACTTCATTACATGGTATTTCACTTAAATTTATGGGTTCAACTATCTAGCAGAATGAAGTGCTTTTTGTTAATATTCAGACACTACTTTGTTTTAGCCTGAAAAAGAAAACTGTGAGGAGAGCTGCGTTTGTAACATTACTGTTATTTATCTTAAATATTTCCTAAGTGAGTTTTATCATTCCCAAACAACACTGAAAAGGTTCAAAGAATTCAAGGAGCAGTTCCTACAAGTGAAATCTTGGCCTCATTTAAATCAATGGGATTTTTGCCATTGTGTTGACTTCACTTTACTATATTTCTGAAAGTGTTTTGGGTTGGACAGATTGGGCAAGATTCTTAGCTGCAAGGTACGATGGGACAGAAAGCTGCCAGATCTGGCTAGCTGAGAGTTCCCTGGTGTGAGAGAGCTCTCATATGGCGCTGGCTTCTGCACCACCCTCTACCTCTCCTACTCAGCCCCAGTGCTAAGGCCTGTCAGGATGGAGATAGGCATGGCTGGAAAGTGCTGGGCTCTGGCTATTCCCAGCTGATATGTAGTTTCTTAGGGACCATAGCCAGTTAGTGTAAGTCAGAGAAGCCTCCAAGTTGATTTAACCAATATTAGTGCAGATTCACCGGGTGAATCAGGTAGTTGTAATAGGCTCCTTGCCAGTCCCTTTCTCTACTGTGCCAAGCTAAAGCTAGGAACATTGGAGAAACAGAACAATTATCAAATAATGTCCTGTGCCTGATTATAATGACACGTACTATACTTAAAATCCATGGGCTTATCTGATCATCAGTCTTCCTCCATTATTATATTGCTCAGAGATATAAGAGTAACGGTGCATTTAGTTCCTTCCATATGACAAGCCCAATTATTAAATCATTTCTGCCCAAGTACAATTCTTGTCAAACTTAAATTTAAATGAGATCAAATATTGCAGGAAGAAATACAAGATGGTCAATGAAAGAGAAGGATTGTTCCTCATTAGTCTGCTAGGAAAACCAGATTAAAGTTCTGGCAGTTTCGAATTCTGCATAAATTTTACTGGACCCCATCCAGGCTTTTTCAGACAAGGATTGTTGAATTGTAATAAATGAGGGAGTTGAACTCTAGAGGAGGGCAGAGATGTAATCAACGTTTTATAATCTCATAATAAACTTACTCACTTTTGTGAACAAACAGTTGAGGCCTCCATGACTGGGAGAGGCCAAAAATAACATTTTCAAACTTGGGTTGCCTAAAGTTAGGCCCCTATAAAAGTCCCCTGATTTTCAGAGGTGCTAAGTATCCAGTGGCTCCTACTTAAGTCAACTTGAGTTGTTGGTGTTTTGAAAATCAGGTGCCTAAATGTGGCTATCGATGACTCATTTTAGGCGCCTGCTTTAATAATTTGTGATGAGCTTTTATGCTGTCCCTGTAAGAGGCACAGCAGAAGAGGAAAAAAGGGCCAAGAGGAGAGGGGTAAGTCAGTTTTGGGCTGCTATAGGGATCAATGCAACCTTCACTGTAATTGAGACAGCCATTAAGAACTGCTTATGGATGGACTACATCACCTGGGATGCACCAGGGTCTCCCCTCTGATTGAACTGCTGCAGTGTGTTATGGAAGTCCTATGACTATGGTGCATCATTGAAGATATACTCTGGCTGGGGTGCCTGGCCTGTAGATGAGACTGGGGGCCTAAGATACCTGAAGTGCAGCTCCCATGAAGCTCAGGCAGATGCAGTTCAGTGCTGACCCAAAATGAAACATGATTCAGTTCACCAAGCCAAACCAAAAAGTCAATATTTCTGAACAGAAAAAGTTTGGAACTCTCCATGGTTGACAACTCTGTTTCTCAGGCACAATGGGATGTCCTATCATCAGGCTAAAGCTCATCTGTGCAGGAGACTGTGCTTTCTCAGGGACTTTGGAATGAACTGTCCCAGGAACTAAGGCCTCCAAAACTTGCCACCTTTAAAGTGCAAGGTGCACTTTCACTTTTCCTTGTCCAACATAAACACAGAGCAATGTGTACATTAAAAAACAAAACATATCAACCCCCCTCACAATCCTACCAAAACAAAATCCTGTACTGCACACAATTATCCTTCTATGGAGAATATGAGAGAGAGAGAATGAACCCCATGTGACAGATGCTAGTCCCAATGTTTAATGCACTACTGGACAGGGCTCAGATACCATGGTCTGAGAGTAGTATAAGAACTTTGATGGAATATAATAGACCTTTCAAGACAGGAGGGACACGGATCGAGGTTACCAGACAAAATTTCCTCAGAGTCGCAGGCAGCAAAAATGACTGAAATTCAGCTAAAGGATATGTTGAGTCTGAGCCTCAGTGGATGTAAATTGGCCTGACTACATTGGAGTAAATACATCTATGCTGATCTACCTGACCGCCTTTTGTTCCCTCCAGACACTCAAGCACCCAACTTGACTAAAATTCAATTGATTGAATCTGTGAAGGAAATACAAAATTCCTCACAGTGTGACAAATCTTACCACTTGTCTCCTTCCCATCCTGGCTTGCCATTCATCTAAGTTTTGGACAATCTTACTGTGGTAACGTCTGTCTTTTGATATTTTTGTTATTACTTTTTCCTCACCAAGCTTACGAGAGAGTGGAAAGTGAGCTATTTTAATCAACCACACTGTCTGATCAAACGTGATGATAGACTCCAGAGTAGAGAGGGGGCAACTACATTTTGTGAATGGAGTTACAAAGTGTCTGTGAGGATTTAGTAGCTGCACTCTTTGAGGATTTCAGCTCTGACATTCTGTCCCAAGGGAAAGTATAATTCAGCTTGAATGTGTATGTTTGACTACAGATCTACACGTAATACTGCTTCCCACAGAAAATAATTTGCATTTGTATTTTTCTTTTTTTCCTGTGGTACAGGTGACAACATACAGTATCTGTCCTTAGATGAGAGAGATCTGTAGGAAGGATGTGGAGACGAGGATTTCTTCCTATTTATTTTTAATGAGCTCTATATGAATAATGCAGTTTGGAATTTAAGATCAGAAAGAAACTTCTTACATTTATATAGAAGGTTTGTAATCCTGTCGTAAAGTAATGTTTATATATATGTCATTCATTTTGCAACACTTTGTTCTGTTAATCGGGAGGTACATTCTTTATCATCCTTTTCTCTTTAAATTAGGACAAATAGCTAAACATCTTATTTTTACAGTGAAATTCTCGGATTTGGCTTTGAACAGTACAAAAAACCTATCAGGTGAAAGGAAATCCTAATGAGACACCCGCAGTTACTCGGAAATATTTTAGAGTCTGAACTACAAATATAGGAACTTAGGGCCTGATTCTTACCAGGTATAAATGGGTGCAGCGCTACTGCAGTGAAAGGAGCTGTGCTCATTTATAGCAGCTGAGAATCTTGTTCTTACCCACTACTATTTTTCATTTTATGTTCCGAATGGTGGCTACTATTTTGATATGTAGAAAGGGCTATGAATAAATCATCATGATAGAAGCACGTCTTTAGTATACTGCCTGCGATCTTATACTTTTAAAAAATGAGACAGTAAGTATTTTTTTGTTTCTCAAGATAACAGAATTAAAAGGATGTTAATATTATTTGTGCCAAGAGAGGATCAAAACCAAAACTACAGTTCCAAACACTGTTGTCCTAAGGCAAATTCAGCTCCAGATTTTAACTGTACGGCTGTTCCCCAGCTATATAACAGTCCAAATAAAAACCCAGGATTTGAACACTGGGGAAGTTCAGGTGAGAAATCCTGGTCCCACTGAAGTCAAAGGAAAAACTCCCATTGACTTCAATGGGGTCAAGATTTCACTCCAGATCTTGATCCAATTTTTGCAACTTGGGTCTATCTCTATTTGTGATATAGTCCACCAAAAGCATGGAAACTCATTTAATCCAGTACTATTTGCAAATCATCTGACATTTAAAAGCTCCATCTCCAGTTCTGCACAGCTTCAGTTCAATAACAGGATTGTTATGTATTGAAATTAAAGGGCACATTTTCAAGTCAGATTTTGCTTAGCTGAAGCAGCACGCATGCAAAATTATTCACTCACATACTTGTGCCTCCGCTTTTCAAATGCAAAACTACACAAGCATGGTATAAAAATGTCCCTTACTTGCATTTGCTCTTCAAATGGTGGTCATGCAGGAGGTTGAATTTGCACCAGTAAAAGTGAATGGCCTTCCTGGGTACAAATTCAAACTCTTGGATGTCCACAGGTGATACATTAGTTAATGGAAGTGTAACCCACTCCTGGGTGTGGTGTTCTGTCCCATCTAGTGGTGCTGGGGGTGGGGGGAGAGGGAGAGAGAGAGAGACTGCGCTGCAGCCTTAGCTAACAGTCAGTTGGCTTTTAGTTCATGTGGTACAGGTTCATGCACTAAGCTCCAGAGATCCCTCGTTCAATCCCGCCTGCTTACGACCAAGGTCTGTCAGCCTTACATAAGAACACAGGTGGTTAGTTTTCTTCAGGAGCCATGGGTGTGTGCACCTGCCAATGATAAGCATAATTATGTGCACATGCAAAAGCAAGGCCAGCCTTTTAAAACAATAGGTCTAATTGTCCAGCAACATTATCTGTTGTATAATTGATCTCATCTTGTATCATTGTCTAGTGATGTTTTCCTTTGGGTCATGGCTACGGGGAGCATTATAAATATAGAAATGATCATTTCTATTCTTATTTGTCCCTAGATTGAAGAGTACAATCAGATGGGCAAGAAAATAGCTTCTAATATTTATGATCTTTTAAAAAATTATTAACAAAAAAATCAGATGTTAGAAAGCTTCTAATTCTCAACTGTATTGAGACTGTAAGTTGTCCGTTACTAATGGGATTTCTATGTCAGTAGTAGGTCATTTCATTTTGTCTTTTTTGTTCATGGTTCCTGTCTCTCCTAGAGATTTTTTTTTTTAATCTACAAATGAAGGTGTTTTTTTTTCTTTTATTGCAGGGATAATTTAGAACTTTAATTAAGCTAACTGCTTATGTATGTAAATAATGGCAATTTCTCCCTACTCCTCAGCCACATCTAAAATAATGAATGGGCTTTGTTGTGTAGATCTATATACATCTGTCATGCTAGTATGTACTATTGCAGCAGTTCTCAACCAGAGTCCATTCAGGGGGGCTGCAGAGCTCCACGGCTGAAACCTGGTGCCCCGAGCCCCAGAGCTGAAGCAGAAAGCGGCATGTGGGACTGAGGCCGGCGCCCCCTACCCCCACCCCCAGCTGGGAGTGGTGTAGGGCTGAAGCCAGTACGCCCACCCCCAACCAGAAGCGGACCAGGGCTGAAGCCGCCCCCCGCCCCACCAGGTTGGAGCAGCGCAGAGCTGAAGCCAGCATCCCCCCAAGCAGGTAGTGGTGCGGGGCTGATGCCAGTTCCCCCCATCCAAGGTCCCAAATCCGGGAGCGATGTGGGGCTGAAGATGGCAAACCTCCCCCCTGCAAGCCAGGAGTAGCAGGGTACTGAAGCCAGGAGCCCAAGCGCCCCCCTGCTGAAGCTGGGAGCCCCCACCCACCTGAACACAGCATCTAGCTACCCCCTCCCTGCACCCTGAGCTACTCCCCTGCCTGCACACAGCCCCTAGCTACCCCCTCCCTGCACCCTGAGGTACCCCCTGCCTGCACACAGCCCCTAGCTACCTCCTCCCTGCACCCTGAGCTACTCCCCTGCCTGCACACAGCCCCTAGCTACCCCCTCCCTGCACCCTGAGCTACCCTCCTGCCTGCACACAACCCCTAGCTACCCCCTTCCTGCACCCTGAGCTACTCCCCTGCCCACACACAGCCCCTAGCTACCCCTCTCCCTGCACCCTGAGCTACTCCCCTGTCTGCACACAGCCCCTAGCTGTCCCTTCCCTGCACCCTGAGTGATTTTCAAACTTTTTGAGCTGAGTCCCCCCTTTGAGTTATATTTTTTGGTTGCGCCCACCCACAACCCAGACAGGCTGGGTGGCCTCCTGAGTGAGTCAGGGTGTGGAGGTGGCGCTCTCTCCCTGGACCCCACAGTGCAGAGCTGGCTTGAGTTCCGCCAGCCCTTACCCCACCAAATAGAAGTAAAACTATGCTTATGCCCAAAGATCCCGCTCTGGCCCAGAGCCCCGACTTCCCCCCACCCTGCCCCCATAGGGCCCTGGCATTTTTATAGCATGTTGAGGGGGGCCTCAGCAAGAAAAAGGTTGAAATCCCCAAATCTAGTCTGACCTCCTGCACATCGCAGGCCACAGAACTTCACCCACCCGCTCCTGAAATAGACCCCGAACCGCTGGCTGAGTTACTGAAGTCCTCAAATCATGGTATAAAGACTGCAAGTTTCAGAGAATCCATTTACACTAGTTTAAACTTGCAAGTAACCCATGCTCCATGATGAAGAGGAAGGCAAAAAACCCAAAAGGTCTCTGCCAATGTGACAAGGGGGAAAATGCCTTCCTGACCACAAATAGCGCGATCGGTTAGACACTGAGCATGTGGTCAAGACCCACCAGACAGATACCTGGGAAATAATTCTTAGTAACTCAGAGCCCTCCCCATCTAGTGTCCCATCACTGGGTAAGTGTGAAGAGAATCTGACTTTGATAGCAAAGCAGAACTATCTGCCTAATTACTTGGTGGAGCGAAGGGTAACGTGAATACAAGCAGAGATCTGTTCTTGGAGACATTTTTTTATCCATGATTGGGCGAATGTAAAGGCTAAACGCCCATCTTCCCTTCTCCCCAGCTGAGTTGTCTTGTGTGTTCCTCAGCTTTTGCCAAGGATCTAGGCCTTTACCTACAATGTAAAACCCTGATCCTACAAACAGATGTACTAGAGCATTCCGCATAGAGTCTCATTTATTTTATCAGGACTCTGGGAGGCTTACCATTGACTTCAATGGGGCCAGCATTTCACCCCGTGCATGGCACAGGGACCTCCATTAGTACATCTGTTTGCAATCCCAAGATACGTACTCTGCTTTTTATGCAATTCTTGCATTGACTTACTACAGAAGCAGCATGAAAGTGTATTGTTGTCTTGATTTTTTTCAAATGTTAGCATAATTCAGATGATGATGTAGTATCATATTCCCTATGGATAAACATTTCTGAAAACTCAACTCACTTAAAATATACATTTAAATATTCATTGCTTTAAATCAAATGCTGGAAACTTGCTGAATTAGCAAAATAATTCACTACTGAATTTAAAACACTTATCGGTCTAGGATTCAAGAGCATCTTTTCTCTGCCTTCATGTTTGTAGAGAGAAGAATAATGGGCAAGATAAATGTTTAAGATTTTGGGTTAATTTGAAACTCTAAGTGACATTGATGGAATATGACCATGAACCCAAGCAGATCAAAACCAAAACTGACCCCATCTGGATTCGACCACACTTACTCACCCTACTCCATTGAAATCAGCCTTGCTTTTGAAGCCCAAGAGACTTCTTGGGTAATAGAATCTGGTCCAACATCTTTGGGTAAATCAATGGTGTTTGCTCTGCGTGATCTTTATGCCCTCTACTGAATGGCATATTGACTACAGTAGCTTGTTACATATAACTAAAGAAGTTCTCATTAAGATCAGTGCTAGGGGGTTGTATTTGTGATGCATAATACAAAGCCCACTAAAGTCAATGGCAGTCTAACTACTGATATGAATGGGCTTCGGATCAAACCTTTTATCCTGAAGGTGTGATCCTTGCTTACAGCCATTAGTTTTTGGACAGTGTTACATTCATATGAACGGTTCACCCCTATGTTGCGAAACTACTGAGTTTCTCATACTTTTAACAGACCATTACCAAACACCAGCCCACTGGATCATGTCAATAAGAATTTTACTGCAGATCTTGGCCAAAGCAGGACTGAGCCAATGTTATACTATTTAGCAGCTATTTTGATTAATCCTAAAATATGAACAAAAACTAAAATGTTAAGGCTGAGATTTTCAGAGACGCCTAAGGGGGCTGGATGTCCAATTTTTCTAAAAATGAACAGGGATTAAGTGTCCAAATCCCCCAAATGACGGAAAATCTCAGGGAATAACCACTACAACATATTGTCTAATTAAACATGTTATTAAATGTATAAATGGCCTATCCAAAGGTCCAATTCTCCAAAGTCGAGTAGGATGTGAGTAAATATTACTTACTTGCGAAAATGTACTTTCACTTAGTTCACGCCCATACCTTTCCACTACCCCATATCCCCTTTCCCCACTATCTGAAAAGATACTAGCAAGGAAAGCAGCTCACTTTCATGGACACCAGGGGAACATTAACATTATTTTTTAAATGATAAATGAAGTCGGACAGATACAAATTAGGGAGGATTATTTGTATCCTCCCTAGCACAGCAAAGTAATAGCCTAGAAATCATTATGTGGGGGAGAAATGGATACACAGTAAATACTTGCAACTTCTCAATGGCTCAGCAGCTATTTCTGCTGCTGCCTATAAGTTATTAGTTTCAGCCTTTCTGCACCCTCTCTTCCTAACTGGCATAGTATGAACACAAAAAAAATTATTATTGCTCTTTTATGAGTGAACCAAATTCTCTGCAAAGAATAAGCAGTTTTCCATCAGTGGTATTTGCTGTTTATGACATGCAATACCCGTTACTAGAGCTTTGGATGATTTCGGATGACTTGATATATTATTTCATTGGATTAGCTATTTCATGTGCCATCCGTCTTTATTCATGTACTGAGTAGCAATACCATGCCCTCTTGCATGGCTGTTACGGTCTGAGGTAGCCAATTTAGCTCATTATGCTAATGCGTCAGACATCTCTGGTGCATGTGTTTCTCTGTCTGTTTAATGGCAGTCGTCCCAACAAGACTGATAAACGTGTCCTGTAGAAATAATGTAGCTGAAGCAGGATTCATCGGTAGCAATATTTTTGCTATTTATAATTCATATTGCACCAACAATGTGCTAGACACTTTGTCGACAAGTCTGTAAACAAGGCCCCAGATTTGAAGAGCTTGCAATCTAAATCTAACAGTTTGCAAGTTCTTTACAGCTTTATGAATATTACAGATTATAAAGAAAGATGTAGGAAGTATAATGAGGTTCGAAGCCACACTGTATGTTGCAACGTTCATTTCAGAAAAAAATCAGCATTGCAGAATTATTTTTTTCTTGAAATGTTTGGTAGTTTACTTCTACCCTTCCTATAGTTGTAACAGAGTCCTTTCTAATTAATGCCATAGATATGTGCAGAAATGTGGCACCAGATGAGTCAAAATTCAGCCACTGGTATGAGTTTGGGAGGTATCGCCCCTTTATTCATCCTCGGAACCCTTTTGTTAAATGTGTCTAAAAGTCTGTTGCCTGCCCCATTGATTTGGAAGCAAAGAGAACGTGCACAATAGGACTCTGTTAAAGCTAATGTGAATCTATCCTTGGAGCTATTACAGTTCAGTACAATTCAGTACCTTCTCTTTGAGTTAATGCTAAACTAAAGCCCCGGTGGCCGCTAGAGGTGTCATCTTTTGGGAAAGATGTAAAAACAAAGTCCTGACTACATCTTCTAACTAAAAATCACACAGCATAAGACTAAGTATGCGAATCCCAGTATCCTGACCAAATTCCATCTGGCTAATTACACTCTGCCTGTTTGAATTTTTCCTGCGGTTTCTTTAAAAGATATTAATTATTATTATTTCCCTCTTGTCCCAGACTCCTATGTATTTTCGCGGTGTGCTCTTAAACAACTGCTGTGTTCCACATCTGAAGTAGCTGCATTTCTGTGATGAGGGAACAGACCTCTAGATATTTTCTAGACATTGCCAATTTTCTTAGTGATGCTTAATACCCTACATTGTTATTTTTTCCTGTGAGATACCTCCCAACCACAATGAAGTGTTTTGAACTTCGTTAATTAATGTTAATCACATTGAGATTCTCAAATGAAAGGCACTAGTGGTGGGAAACCATTATTCTTACTGGGCTAAATACAGGGACCCAGCACCAGTTATTGGGCCATGTGCTGAATATTTCCATGGGTGGGGTTCTGAGAAAGAATGCTTTCCACCAGCATGGCTGAAGTAGCCACCTTGGCCTCAACACACTCACATTTCAGGGGCGGTAAGCCCAAAAGATTTGTGCAGATACTGTTGTCCCCACCCACAATTCTGTACGCCTCTCCCTTCACCCATCACTGCTAGAAAGGGAATCCCTTACACAACTGGACTCTGTGCTGTGCAGCAGATGGGCCCCCGCCTCCTTTCATCGTTACTCAAGTGCAAATCTCTCTGCCCAGTTAAAGTGCATTGGTTCAGATACTAGAGAGACTCCTACAGCCACGAAAGTGAAGGCCAAATTTGCTCCATTATCATTCGTCAGACTCCAAAGAAACCTTTTGCTGACCCCCACTCCCCACCATCACCAGAAAGTTTCAGATAAGATCAAAAGGTCCATAAATATTAGGTTTCTTTTCCAGATTTGTGTCTACAGGGCGTGGAAAGGGAGGTTCACATCACTAAAAGGAGAGGAAGCATGGATTTTTGTTCATGATAAGTCCAAGCCAATGGCAATTCAATGGAGAAATGAGGTTTTCAGCTAATGAATGATGTGTCCTGACAATTCATCAGTAACACACAACGTTTTGAAAATAAAATACTCATTTGAACCTTAAAAATGAGTGAATGATTAAAAGCTCAATTAAAAGTCACTCGCTATTCTCAGCAATAAATCACTTACTAGATAAATATGTAGGGTGCTTTGCAGTATTGTCAATTGTGTGCATTCAAAATCATGAGTCAGGTATCAAAAATCATGAGTTTGGCTTAAAAATCATTAGATGTTTTTCAAATAATATATTTTGATTTCTTTTTATTTGCCTTCTGTTTTCAGAGCTTTTAGGGTGCATTTGAGCGACGTTTTCAAGCTTTTCTGCACAACCAAAGAGATAGAGATGTACCTATTTTAAAAATAAAGCTGAGATTCTCACTGTGGATATAATTTGGACTGATGGACAGTTGTGTCCTCTTAATTTTCCAACGTGGAGTGCCTTTTACCCTGCTTTGCTGTGAGAGCAACCACTCCTGATCTGCTACATGTTCCAACAGGCTGAACCTCTTTCAGTCAGGATCTCCCTCCAAGTCCAATGCTGCTTCGTTGTTCTTCAGGGGTTGATGATGCCATGTATAGAGAGCAAAGGGAAGACCATTTGGGGTGTCTGCCATCTCCTCTTATAGCCCTTTCTTTTACGCAAGAATCATCTCCAGCAGATGTTTAGGATACAGAGAGTCAGTGTGGTCAGGAACCGTAAACGGCTTCTTTGTCAAAATGTAGAGCTATTGCCCACACTTTCTCGTCAGCTGAAGAGAGGCCACTTAATCAGAGGATGGTTCCTTTGATCCCATTGATACCTGGCTGAGGCGTTGGCTAAGCCTTTGTCTCTGGGGCACTTGTTTATGACTGCCCTCCAGAACATGTTGGAACATGTCCTGGGTAATATCATATAGTGGAATCTTATACCTATACATACAATATTGCCACACATATTTTACCAGGACAATAATGATCAGCAAATGATGAATTTTCGAATGATACCTTACATAGTATGCTCTGTACAAAATTTAACATAGTCTTGTACAAGGGGTGAATTCAGTGGTACAGACTGCCCCGTCACCTTGCCTTCAGAAGTTGGGGCCTTAACAAGAACACCAAATATTGCAAGATTCAAGAGCTGGCAATATGGGCTTTGTGCTCAAGCTTTCATGTCTTGGTTGTACCAACAGAGAGAACCACGTGCAGTAGTTTTGTTTCACTTGTGATTACAATTACTTAGAGAGCAGCTTAGGGTGTGGATTTGATGTGGTTGGCTCTTTGGGATTTAGCAGGCAGATCTGCCTGTGTATGTGATATATATAGAATTAACTACAATTTATTAAGACATTTACAATTCACTTACCAAATAAATGCAATGAAGCCAATGAAGACACGTTCGCATAAAACTGGAGTAACGTAGTAGTGAGTCAAACCAAATAAAATATAAATGTTTAGATGGCCTTGTTATCATTAACTAAACCCAGGAGACTTTTAACCCTCCACTAAAATCTGTAGTTGTCATTCATTATAACATTAGCACCTCACATGTTGCCAGTGTTTTTCTCTTTTCACCACTGCATTCCCTAATGCATGTTCCAACTTTGAGTCATTCCAACAGTTTTTTTTTTCTATTACATGAAATACCTTTCCTTGTGCTGGAATCTCACTGTGTTTTTCACAGTTATTTAATTTGCAAAATGCCCACAGCAAACACCAGCCTCTTATAACATTCTTATTTATCAATAGAACCATTAATCTGTTAAAAAAGATTCTGAAACCTCACTAACCAGAGAGATGTTTTGTGCCAATCACTCTTTGCTTTAGATGTCAGCTTCTCCCACATGAAGTTGAACATAGAAGAAAGAAAAGAATTTAAACTAGAGTAAACTAAAATACGTATTCTAACCCCCGAAATCTGGAATCTCCTTATTGCTTTGTAAATCCTCCAAGTGGCATCAAACATTTTTGACAAAACAGCTAAGAATTGTCTGCAGTTTTAGTAATTTATAGTCAGTTTAATTATAATAGAAGAGTCTCTATTATTTTATAGATAGGTGATTAATCTCTGACAAAGATTAAAGATTGCATCTCAGCACGTAGTCCTATTTTATGTTCTGTCATTTCACAGATTACAAATGCATATAAATTATATAAACAGAAGAAGTGATTTTACTTTATGCTAATTTTGGCGTGGCCACCTGTGCATTACTCAGTGTTGGATTTCATTGCTGAAAGATGGATCATGGCAGGTTATGGGAAGTAGATTTCTGTCATTTTTGCAGTCCCCTCCAATTTTACTTGTAGTTTGTTATGAAAATACATGTGTGTTCTACATACTAATAAATTATATAGAGAAAGGCCTAAACAAAACCCTGGATACCAGTATGGATCTGCATTCACTGGTTCAGTTTAACTCTATGAAACTCTAAAACTCAAACTTTGGGGAAGTTTGGATTTCAATGTGGTCTTCAGACTCCCAGTGTAGGGAGTTTACTCCTTTAAGGAAACAGGAAAGTCAGACCTGGGTTTCATATCTTTCTAATCCATCTCTACTAATATAATATACATTGTTGGGATGTAGGAAGAATGTAGTCTAGTGACTGAAGCCACAGAGTCAGGACTTTTTGATTCTGTTCCTGGCTCTGTCAGGGATTTGTTGACCTTGGCTACACTAGGATTCATCAGACCTATAATTCCCAGTGAGCATAGTTACCCTAATGGTAACAGCTCTGGAAACCGTTGACTGGACAAGACCCAGGCATTTTTAGCTCTGTGTGCTATGTTGTTTAAACCTGCTCAAAACAGGATTAGATGATACTGTATTAAAAACATCAGACCTGCTTCTGACCTATAGAAGTCAATGGGAGTTTTGATGATGAGTTCAGTAGGGTGAGGATTTCACTCCTAGTGTACATAAGGTCATTTGAGACCTTGGTGGGTGTGGCCAAGGCAAGGGATTGACACCATAATGATACTTGGGGTACAAAGATGTTGTGATAGTGGATATTTGTTAATTAATTGGGATATTTTAAATCAAGACTGGATGTCTTTTAAAAGACATGGTCTAGTTCAACTACAAGGCATTAAGTGTGATGCAGGAACCACATAGAATGGGTTGCATAGTAAGGGTTGGGATGCGTCAGGCGAGGTATTTCCAGTTCAAATAAGGAGGTGTTAGTACCGTTATACAAGGCACTGGTGAGACCTCATCTGGAATACTGTGTGTTGTTCTGGTCTTCCATGTTTAAGAAGGATGAATTCAAACTGGAACAGGTACAGAGAAGGGCTACTAGGATGATCCAAGGAATGGAAAGGAGACTCAAAGAGCTTGGCTTGTTTAGCCTAACCAAAAGAAGGTTGAGGGGAGATATGATTGCTCTTTATAAATATATCAGAGGAATAAATACCAGAGAGGGAGAGGAATTATTTAAGCTCAGTACCAATGTGGACACAAGAACAAATGGATATAAACTGGCCATCAGGAAGTTTAGACTTGAAATTAGATGAAGGTTTCTAACCATCAGAGGAGTGAAGTTCTGGAACAGCCTTCCAAGGGGAGCAGTGGGGGGAAAAGACATATCTGGCTTCAAGACTAAGCTTGATAAGTTTATGGAGGAAATGATATGATGGGATAGCCTAATTTTGGCAACTAATTGATCTTTGACTATTAGCAGTAAATATGCCCAATGGCCTTTGATGGGATGTTAGATGGGGTGGGATCTGAGTTACTACAGATAATTCTTTCCTGGGTGTCTGGCTGGTGAGTCTTGCCCGCATGCTCAGGGTTTAGCTGATCGCCATATTTGGGGTCGGGAAGGAATTTTCCTCCAGGGCAGATTGGCAGAGGCCCTGGGGGGGTTTCGCTTTCCTCTGCAGCGTGGGGCAGGGGTCACTTGCTGGAGGATTCTCTGCACCTAGAAGTCTTTAAACCATGATTTGAGAACTTCAATAGCTCAGACATAGGTTAGGGGTTTGATACAGGAGTGGGTGGGTGAGATTCTGTGGCCTGCGTTGTGCAGGAGGTCAGACTAGATGGCCATAATTGTCCCTTCTGACCTTAAAGTCTATGATTCTAGTAAAATTTTATAGCCTGTATTATGCAAGACGTCAGACTAGATGATCACAGTGGTATCTTCTGGCCTTACAAGCGATTAATTGATGTTTCTAAAGTATCTTGAGATCTTTCTATGAAGGATTTAGTACCAGCCTCAGATAAAAGTTGCAATATAATTGAAAAATATTCTTTATTCTTCTGTGTTGAATCATTTAATCTTTGCAGTCATTCAATTCATGTAAATGATAATTGTCCCTAAATTCCAGCTAATATAGACAAATTGCTAAAAGACTGTATAACTTTGGATTTTTTTATATTAATACTAACATCCATATGTTTGTCCTCATCCAAATGTCTGAACAGACTTTAAATGCCATTCAGATATTTTCGTATCATCTCACATAATCCAGTGTGTGCTGGTTTATGGTGGAAAAAAAAGCCTTGAAAACCTTTTTTGTATTTATAGCATAGGACAGTTCAATCATTTGCTGGGTGTCAATCATTAATCATTAATGGAATAAATGAAAATGCCACATGCCTGTCTGTTAAAATATTACCGTTATCCTTTGTTTTTATTTAACTGGACGTGTTACCTCTGTCATGTATACTATCTTGTTTTAGGCTTACAATTATTAAATGTAAAAAGAAATATTTAATTTATGTAATCAACATACTATTATTTTTTCATTTATATTTTTATTCCCTAAAGCAGCTTTACTCTTCTGTACTTTAAAATTATTTCATTGCTTTGGAGCTCTTCTAGCTGGTTTTATTTTAATAAAATTTAATTGACTCTTCTGTTTCTTTAAGATATATCCTCTGGAGCCTTAGACTTTTGTATTTTATGCATAATAAAATGAACTGTTTAGAATAATATCAAGGGTGAGTAGAAACTAAATGTAGTATCTTGATTTCCAAGAGAAAGTGCTTTAATTAATGAGGACAAGATATTTGGGTCCTCCATCCTGTCAATAGTCTCTTTTTAGATAATGTTTCCTTTTGGAAACACATTTTAGCACTGATTTTTTGAAAGGTTCTAAACCCAACCTCCAGTTTTGCACAAATTATTTTGAACCCATAAAAAACTGTGCTGTGAATTAAATGCCTACAATTCTAATCACAATTCATGACTAGCTTCCAGATTGTAACAATAAATCATGTAACTGGACTAAACTTCACCTCCTATTTTGGAAAAAAATGTGGCTTAAGATTTCTGAATTCGGTAATTATTGTTTGTCAAAAGGTGGTTTCCTAAACATTAGTTAAAACTCAGAATATGAAGGAGGAAACTACTAGAACTGACTGAAAAACAGAATTTCCATTCCACAGGAAATTCCAGTATTTTGACATTTGCTTTTGTCACAATTTAGGATGAAAAGTCAAAATATCCAAAATTTGGGGAACACAAAATTCCAACCGCCACCCATTTCCTCCACCCCCCGCCCCCGATAGATTCAGAAATATTTAAATGTTTATTTTTGACATTTCAGATGGAAACAAAACATTTTGAAATTCCCACCCACTGCATAAACTCAACCACAGTAAGAGACTGCTGTGCATCATGGGAGTTTTAATTCATTTAAGGGGCTGGGCCAATATGGGTAAATGGTACAACTGGAACTCAGAACTACAACTCACAGGACAGACACAGAGATTAAATTCAACCGAGTCTGTAATTAAATGTTTCATTTAGGTTCAACAAACTAAACCAAAATGTTTCATTTTGATTTTCCTGACAGAAAATTCCTCTAAAAATCAATCTTTTCCTGTGGAAGATTTTGATTTTGACATTTTCTGATAAGAAAATATTTTGTTTATGTCTTTTCTACCTGCCCTAGTGAATATTAGAAAAGAACAGTTAAAGAACTTCGAGGTCCTGACTCTCATTCCATGGAGTTCACCCCAGAGAGCAATCCCTCAAAATGTATGCATATGCTTCTATTTGTTCTACTTTGTGAGTTATAGTTGTTTTATATTCTAACAATTTGTAGGCTCCACATTATCTCTTAGGAGTTGACATATTTCTTGTTCTTCCATAATAATAAATCTCCCAAATTTATAGGTTCATTTCCTCTCCCAACATATTGTATATAGTTCAATAGAGGATTTGCTGCCTAATATGAATGTTTCTCTTTAAGCTTATTTCTTTGAAAAATCAATGCAGAAAAATTCAATCCAAACAGATTTTTTCCCCAGGATACAGCACAGAATGATGTTCTTATTTTATCATGTTAGGCAAAAGTATAACTATTTCTTCCTCCCCCTCAGAAAATCTCATAATTTTCTGTTAAGTCTGTAATTTTTTTTGGCTGTAGTTTTATTAGCTTCTGTTTATTTTCAGCTTAACGTGTTTTTTGTAACTTTTTTCTCACGACAGTTACCAGACCCTGCAATTTTATGAAATAAAATAATAAATTGTAACTGTAAGAGGATACTGTGCGCTTTGAATCTCTCTTGGTCATTTTTGGTAGAGTTACAGGGATATCTGCAGTGTGAATTTGGGCATCACTTAATTTGGGCAAGTCTATTCAATATCTTCATAAATGATTTTGATAATGGCATATAGTTTGCAGATTATACCAAGCTAGGAGTGGTTGCAAGTGCTTTGGAGGACAGGCTTAGAATTCAAAATAATCTTTACAAACTGAAGAAATGGTCTGAAATAAATTGAATGAAATTCAGTAAGGAAGAATGCTAAGTACTACACTTAGGAAGGAAGAATCAACTGCAAAAATACAAAATGGGAAACAACTGCCTAGGAAGGAGTACTGCAGACTTGGATCAGGGGGCTATAGTGGATCACAAACAAAATATGAGTCAACAGTGTTACACTGTTGCAAAAAAAGCAAACTTTGTTTGGGGATGTATTAGAAAGAGTGTTGCAAGCAAGACACAAGAAATAATAATTCAACTCTACTCAGCACTGATAAGACTTCAACGGCAGTATTGTGTCCAATTCTGGGTAGCAAACTTCAGGAAAGATGTGAAAAATTGGGGGAAAGTCCAGAGGAGAGCAACAAAAATGATTAAAGGTCTAGAAAACATGACCTATGGGGAACATAGTCTTCAAGTACATCAAAGGTTGTTATAAAAAAGAGGAGGTGCACAAGGACAAATTCTTCTCTTTATCTATTGAGGACATGACCAGAAGTAATGGGCTTAAATTGCAGCAAGAAAGATTTAGGTTATACATTAGGAAAAACCTCCTAATTGTAAGGATAGCTAAACACTGGAACAAATTACCTAAGGAGGTTGTGGAATCACTATCATGGGAGGTTTTTAGAAAAACTGGTTAGACAAACACTTGTTAGGTATGGTCTAGATCAGGGGTTGGCAATGTTCGGCACGTGGCTCGCCAGGGTAAGCACCCTAGCGGGCCAGGCCAGTTTATTTACCTGCTGATGTGGCAGATTCGACTGATCGCGGCCCCCACTCGCCGCGGTTCGCCGTCCTGGGTCAATGGGGGTAGCGGGAAGCCGCGGCCAGCACATCCCTCGGCCCGCGCCGCTTCCCGCCGTCCCCATTGGACTGAGGTGACCCCAGGAGGGGAGATGAGAGGAAGAGGTCCAGGGAGGACAGCCTGAAGAAATCTTGGTTGTCACGTTACTGGTAGCCCAAAGGGCCCTGAGTTGGAGCCCGGTGGAGTGGGAGGGCCCGGAGTCCCTTCCCCACAACCCCCTTAGCAGTCCATGGTTGTGGCCATGACCACTAGGCCATGCTTCCCAACCAGACCCTGAGTGGAGACCATTACACTTGTCTATGACTTTACTAAAAATATCCATGACGAAATCTCAGCCTTAGTCATGTTTATTTAAAATGTAAGCAAGGACTGTCTCTTTCTACATACATTTGCTGTACCAACAACTAGGCCTCAAAATTTGAAGACTATAAATACTACCAGAATACAAATAATACTTTATTTTATTAATAATTTTATATTACTATTATTATTATTATTATTATTATTAAGCAAATTACATATATTTTTCTTAAAATTGGGGTCTTATCAAAAGCCGTTGACTTCAGTGGAAAGACTCCTATTGATTCAATGGGTTTTGGATAAGGACCTTGAATCGTTTAGAACGGTTTAATGACTGTGCTATGTTGCCATGTTTCTGAGAGTTCTATAAAAATTTCTCAGGCAAAACGGTGTACAACAAATTTGTGTCGTATTTTTTGTCTTGCCTTGAATAAATAAGCAATGTTCAAATATACTGCATTTTTTTTTAATATTGTGTTTGTAGTATGCCGGAGATATATATCCATCCTGTGGCAATGCAGTTGGCCACGTAATACCCCACAAAATGTTTTTGTTGTTTGTCTGTTTTTGTCAGAGCCAGTTCCCTGGTTCTTGAATTTGCAAATGTCTTATCCCCTGGTCAGAGCCACATAGCAAATCCATAGATTTCAGCTTGCACTGACTTTCACTTCTCGATGGGAACTAGAATGAATCTTACGGTATGTCTACACTGCAACGAAACACCCATGGCTGGCCAGAGTTCACTGACTGAGGCTCGCAGAACTCGAGCTGCAGGGCTGTCACATTTCTAGTGAATTTTGAAATCAAAACCAGCAGCCTCAGATGATTTTTAGATACTAAAATAGTGAGGAAAGAAATTTACAAAAAGCTTCGCTGGGTTCAGACATGCAGGAAAACCACTGGTCTATAGACACAGGCAGAAATGACCAAGGCAGTCTAATTATGAACATCTTGTGATCGTACAAGGTGCTAAAGCAAATAAAGCTTGTACCGTGAGCATTGTAGGAGAATGGAATGTGATAGTTAATATTACCAGCCAAAATAGCATTACATGTAACATACATAATATTATTTGCTATTCTAAACTGTAGATGCAAAAATGTTAAAATCAGTCATTATGGGCCTGATTCAAGGTACAGTAAAGTTAATGGGAGACTCTCTACTGACTTCAGTGTGCTTTGGATCAGGCCACAAATGGAATAGGCATATGCAGTGTGCTAAAAATCTGCAAGTCATTCAAATCAATCTAGAATTCTTGTTTTACATTAGTTAAAAAGAATGAAATAGCCATTTCAGTTTTTAGCAATGCTGTAGATAAATATATTGTGCAGAAACACAGAAGTCATTGCATTGCACAACCTTGCCTGCACTTTAATTATTGAGCAAGTTACTCTCAAATGACTTTGACATGTGTACAGTCTGACAAGCCTACTCTAAAGTTCAGCCTTTCCAGAAATGTAATTCTATAAGGAAATTGCATGTCATAGCAATTGCGCGACTCGGCTCGGTGGCAGCCATCTCACTACAATCGATATAAAAAGAAGAAAAATCAAATATTAATAAAAAATGGTTGTGTCTTGCCCAGGCTCTGTATTTCTTGTAAATGCCTTTTTTCCAGTCAGGACTTGGGTATGAGCTCAGTAACACTGAACTCAAAGTGACATTTCTCATTTCAATTACATCCCGAGATGTCCTCCTTCCCCTTTCTCTCACTCATTGCCAGGGCACACAAGCAACAAAATCAGATACTGCATCAAACTGGAGTTTGGGGTTCACTGAGAAGCTGATGGATTGTTGTTGTTTCTTCAAAGCACAAAACATTGTCTCACACTCCACAAACCCACCATGAAGTATTGTGCTTTGCTGCAGCATTGATTTATATGTACGCGGTCAGCCCCTAACAACTCTGTGGCTACGTCCTCACTACGGGGGGGTGGAGGGGGTCGATTTAAGATATGCAAATTCAGCTCCGCGAATAACGTAGCTGAATTCGACGTATCGGAGCCGACTTACCCCGCTGTGAGGACGGCGGCAAATCAACCTCCGCGGCTCCCCCGTCGACAGTGCTTACTCCTACCTCCTCTGGTGGAGTAGAAGCGTCAATTCGGGGATCGATTGTCGAGTCCCGACGAGACGCGATAATTCGAACCCCGAGGGATCGATTTCTACCCGCCGATTCAGGCGGGTAGTGTAGACCTGCCCTATAAGCCAAACACCAACCTCCTTAGCAACCGCAGGGCAGGAGTTCTAGGGCATCTCCCAGTGTATAACTGTAAGGGAATATCCAGGGGATCTCTAGTTACTGCATATGCAGTCATTCTTGACTGGCAAGGGCTAAGTTAACCTCCTTTCGAATGCAGCCTCTTTTGTAAAGTCTACATAAGGACTGCTTAGAATAGCAGGCCCTGCTGATACTTAGCAGGGAGTAATTGGAGGCAGGGATTCTCCCCCTTCAGGCAGTGAATATTATGCTGCAGTCCAAGGGATGTTGCAAATTACTACACCCTCCCTCCCTCCCTCCCTCCCTCCCATATTTCCTTTCTCCAGCATAGTAGCAACCAGGGATTTTGGTAAGAAATTAAGAGGTAATTATTCCTCCCAATATCCACTTCAGATGGTAGAGCTCTGCATCACCCATTACTCTGGTCTTTGCCTAATTGGCATGATATAAGTTAGCATTTTGCAGTGGACACAGCAGTTTTCCTGTTAAAGAAACACTATGCAAGACCTGTACAAGAAGACCCTTTAGGATTACACACAACACCACTCCCGAGAGCTGATTGAATGGCAAGTGCCCCCATACCATTCCCTTTTAAATGTCCTATTGACTTCAATTGGATTACTCTTGTGAGTAAGGGCTCACCACAGTAAATAAAGAGTGCACAATTGGGCACTTGTAAGTCATAGCAATGGGGGTATTAGATGTACAATGATAGAAAGATACACATATGTAGATAGCGTTTATACAATTTATATATAGATAGATAGATATAGATATACCTATCTATCTTGCCTTGTACTTTGTTCCTTTATTGCAGGGGTCGGCAACGTTCGGCACGTGGCTCGCCAGGGTAAGCACCCTGGCGGGCCGGGACAGTTTTATTTACCTGCTGACACGGCAGGTTCGGCCGATCGCAGCCCCCACTGGCCGTGGTTTGCCGTCCGGGGCCAATGGGGGCGGCGAGAAGCGGCGCGGGCGAGCGATGTGCTGGCCGCGGCTTCTTGCCACCCCATTGGCCCGGGACAGCGAACCACGGCCAGTGGGTGCCGCGATCGGCCGAACCTGCCACGTCAGCAGGTAAATAAAACTGGCCCAGCCCGCCAGGGTGCTTACCCTGGTGAGCCGCATGCCGAACGTTGCCGACTCCTGCCTTATTGTATCAACCAGGCAAGGTACTAACAAGCTTCAACAGGACTTTATTTTTACAGTGGAAACCTCTTTACCAAGCTGCAGCTGCACCCTCTGTAACTCTCACTCAGCCTCCTTATCTCCTCCCCCATCCTTCCTGTTTCCTGTCCTTTCAGACTCCAAACAGCCAAGGCCGGTGCTACCATTAACGCAAACTAGGCGGTTGCCTAGGGCGCCTAGATTTGGGGGCGCCAAAAAGCAGTGCCCCCCAATTTTTTTTTACAGCGTTCCTGGGCTGGGCTGCTGGCGGCGCGCTGACACGTGTGGCTCAGACTCCCTCTCCCAGCGTAGCGGCTGCTCCACTTCTCCCGTCTCCCAGGCTTGCGGCGCCAATCAGCTGTTTGGCGCTGCAAGCCTCGGAGGGGAGGAGAATTAGAGCGGGGGCGGCGTGCTCGGGGAGGAGGCGAAGCAGAGGTGAGCTGGGGTGGGGAGCTGCCGCATGGCTCCCCGGGGGGGAGCTGCTATAGGCGGGGTGCCTCGGGGTGGGGGGGAGGAGCTGCCGCAGGGCTCCCCACCCCAGTTCACCTCTGCTACGCCCCCTCCTCAAGCACACCGTCACTGCTCCACTTCTCCCACCTCCCAGGCTTGCGGCGCCAATCGGCTGTTTGGCGCCGCAAGCCTGGGAGGGGAGGAGAATTAGAGCGGGGGCGGTGTGCTCGGGGAGGAGGCAGAGCAGAGGTAAGCTGGGGTGGGGAGCTGCTGCACGACTCCCCAGGGTGGGGAAGGGGAGCTGCTGCGGGGGGAGGCGCCTCAGGGCAGGGGGGAGGAGCTGCTGCGGGGGAGGGGGAGGCACCTCTGGGCAGAGCGGGGAGCTGCCGCAGGGCTGGGGAGGGGCCGCAAAACTTCCTTGCACCGGCCCTGCCAACAGCCAGTTCTCCCAGTTCTAATAATCACAAGCAGCATCTAAACACCACATCCTTTTTAAACCCACCTAGCAAAAGAGACCATTTCATAGATTTTATGGTACAGTTACTGGTGCTATGGAATGAAAAATCTGCTGGTGATTGTTCTTATTGAAAGTTTATTTCTTGGGCTAAAACAGTTTAAAATCTCCTACTTTAATCAATTATTTCAGCCCTCGGGGTGGAGGTGAGTGTGTTATTTTATTAATCTCTTCTCTGCATTTATATTTGGTTTGTGAGGACAAGTCCAGAAAAAGTACTGAGAATCTCTATTGTGTCCTCAACTTTAAATCTCCTGTACCACTTCTGAAGACCATAAATGAAATGATTTTTGTTTTGCCTAGGTGTGCAAAAGAACAGCCACCTCTGAGACTGAGGTCAGTGCCATGTTCATTTCACCACCAGCCAGAAGGAGAGAGTATTGAGTAGCCATTCTACTCCATTCCTGCTTCCAAAAAAGTAGGCATGCTAATTCTAGTCAATATATGGGGTGAAACTCCTGTCCATTGATGTCAATGGTTCAGGATGTCACCCAGGATCCTAACTAACCTAATGTCCAACATCCCTTATAGGAAATGATCACTTGCACTATATCATGCAGTTCTATAATACGAGTCAAGATGCCTGTCTGCGTATTTTATCTAATCTAATCTACTTTATACACAACAAAACCATGTTTATACAAGATTATGAAGGTTGCAAAGTGAACACCAAGTTTGGAAATGTCAGAATTAAGGTTGCCTGAACACATTTTATCACAGATATTTGCTGACAGCAGAGGAAGGTGAGACTCAGAAATCTTGTGTTCCATTCCAGGCTCTGGAGGGGATAAAGGGGATGCTCTAATGGGCATAAACTCTCCGCTAGTTTCCCCTGAGTTTGACCCCTACTGCCTCATCCTTCAACCTGTCATTGTCTTAGTCCTGTTTCTTTTCCACCCGTCTCCTTGTCCCAATCCCATTCTCCCCCCTCCAACTATCAGTCACAGTTTCTCTCCCCTTCAGTCTCAGTCTTACTAGACTCCTTGTCCAAATCTATTCTTTCCCCTCCCCTGGTCTGACTTTTGCCCTCCTATGCATTAAGATTTGACAGCTTCCTCCTCTCTGCACTTCAAGAATGCCCACAGGGGGTTACTGAGAGCACAGGAGAGACAGACTCTCTTCTCTCAGTTTCAATGCCCAGCCAAACCCAAGCCCAGAGAAGCCATTAAAAGGAAAGTCTTTCTGAGTACCCATAGCCCTGGGCTGTAGGATGCTCAGTTGCTCTGCCAGGGTTGCTCATGTGTCGTCTGGTCAGCACTAGAAACTGTGAGAAGCTGGCGTATACTCAGAGAGGATGGACTCTTCAGAGATTTTAGCAGTTAATATCAAAGAAGTCTCTAATGAAATTGAAGCATGTGGTTTCTGAAAGGTTTAAAACACTGGTTCCCAAACTTGTTCTGCCACCTCTGCAGGGAAAGCCCTTGGCGAGCCGGGCCAGTTTGTGTACCTGCCGTGTCTGCAGGTTTGGCCGATCGCAGCTCCCACTGGCTGCGGTTCACTACTCCAGGCCAATGGGAGCTGCTGGAAGCCAGGTACACAAACCAGCCTGCCCCGCCAGGGGCTTTCCCTGCAGAAGTGGCAGAACAAGTTTGGGAACCACTGGTTTAAAAAGTGGCTAGGTTTGGGCAGATTTTCACAGGGAAGGCCTACGGCACATCCATGATACAAAGGCCATCCCCTCCCAAATTTCAAATAAAGGTCTCAAGCATTTTGAACATGAGAAAAACAATGTATTCCTCCCTCACCTGATTCTCAAAAATGGTTGAACAATTTTGGCTGAAATTTTCCAGAATACTTCAGAAATTACAGAAAACAAGGTCTTTCAATGGGAAGTTCCAGTCAATCTTATTAATAGACACTACGACCAGCCTCACCTGCAATGCCACACTCTTCGTTGCAGTAACTAAGTATGTCCCCTTTTATCTATTCCTTAGATTGTCATTCTGTCAGGTTTAAGTGGGGCCTTTGTCATTAGTTTTGAAATTTGACTTTACATTGGTGCCTACATTTTCAGTATTTTATGGGCCTGATATTTGTACAGATTTTACATAGAGAATCATAGACTTAGAGGTCTAAAGGGACCATTATGATTAACCTCCTGCACGATGCAGGCCACAGAATCTCACCCACCCACTCCTGTATCAAACCCCTAACCTATGTCTAAGCTATTGAAGTCCTCAAATTGTGGTTTAAAGACTTCTAGGTGCAGAGAATCCTCCAGCAAGTGACTCGTGCCCCACGCTGCAGAGGAAGGTGAAACCCCCCCAGGGCCTCTGCCAATCTGCCCTGGAGGAAAATTCCTTCCCGACCCCAAATATGGCCATCAGCTAAACCCTGAGCATGCGGGCAAGACTCACCAGCCAGACACCCAGGAAAGAATTCTCTGTAGTAACTCAGATCCCACCCCATCTAACATCCCATCAAAGGCCATTGGGCATATTTACTGCTAAAGTCAAAGATCAATTAATTGCCAAAATTAGGCTATCCCATCATACCATCCCCTCCATAAATTTATCAAGCTTAGTCTTTTTCCCCCACTACTCCCCTTGGAAGGCTGTTCCAGAACTTCACTCCTCTGATGGTTAGAAACTTTCATCTAATTTCAAGTCCAAACTTCCTGATGGCCAGTTTATATCCATTTGTTCTTGTGTCCACATTGGTACTGAGCTTAAATAATTCCTCTCCCTCTCTGGTATTTATTCCTTTGATATATTTATAGAGAGCAATCATATCTCCCCCTCAGCCTTCTTTTGGTTAGGCTAAACAAGCCAAGCTCTTTAGTCTCCTTTCATAAGACAGGTTTTCCATTCCTTGGATCATCCTAGTAGCCCTTCTCTGTACCTGTTCCCGTTTGAATTCATCCTTCTTAAATATGGGAGACCAGAACTGCACACAGTATTCCAGATGAGGTCTCACCAGTGTCTTGTATAACAGTACTAACACCTCCTTATCTCTACTGGAAATACCTCGCCTGATGCATCCCAAGATCGCATTAGCTTTTTTCATGGCCATATCACATTGGCGGCTCATAGTCATCCTGTGATCAACCAATACTCTGAGGTCCTTCTCCTCCTCTGT
The DNA here is from genome assembly GCF_013100865.1 of Trachemys scripta elegans. NCBI lineage: Eukaryota > Metazoa > Chordata > Testudines > Emydidae > Trachemys > Trachemys scripta. The sequence goes on along the minus strand of NC_048304.1, from coordinate 16,977,747 downwards.
TACTTCCAACTGATGTGTCCCAGCTTATGACAAAAATTCTTATTATTAATCCCTAAATGCATGACCTTGCACTTTTCACTATTAAATTTCATACTATTCTATTACTTCAGTTTACAAGGTCGTCCAAATCTTCCTGTATGATATCCTGGTCCTTTTCTGTATTGGCAATACCTCCCAGCTTTAACTTTCTCCTTCAAAATTTTTTCCAAGATCTTGCATACTACAGATTTCAAACTAACAGGGCTGTAGTTACCCGGATCACTTTTTTTCCTTTCTTAAAAATAGGAACTATGTTAGCAATTCTCCAGTCATACGGTACAACCCCTGAGTTTACAGATTCATTAAAAATTCTTGCTAATGAGCTTGTAATTTCATGTGCCAGTTCCTTTAATATTCTTCTATGAAGATTATCTGGGTCCCCTGATTTAGTCCCATTAAGCTGTTCAAGTTTGGTTTCTACCTCAGATGTGGTAATATCTACCTCCATATCCTCATTCCCATTTGTCATCCTACCATTATCCCTAAGCTCCTCATTAGCCTCATTAAAGACTGAGGCAAAGTATTTGTTAAGATATTGGGCCATGCCTAGATTATCCTTAACCTCCACTCCATCCTCAGTGTTTAGCGGTCCCACTTCTTCTTTCTTTGTTTTATTCTTATTTATATGGCTATAGAACCCTTTACTATTGGTTTTAATTCCCTTTCCAAGGTCCAACTCTTCATGGCTTTTGGCCTTTCTCACTTTATCTCTGCATGTTATGACCTCAATGAGGTAGCTTTCCTTGCTGATCCCTCCCATCTTCCACTCCTTGTAGGCTTTCTGCTTTTTTTTTAAATCACCTCTCTGAGATGCTTGCTCATCCAGCTTGGTCTACAACTCCTGTGTATGATTTTTTCCCCCTTTCTTGGGATGCAGGCTTCTGATAGTTTCTGCAACTTTGACTTGAAATAATTCCAGGCCTCCTCCGCCTTTAGATCCACAAGTTCTTCAGTCCAATCCACTTCCCTAACTAATTTCCTTAATTTTTTAAAGTTAGCTCGTTTGAAATCGAAAACCCTAGTCACAGATCTATTTTTGTTTATCCTTCCATTTAGTTTGAACTGAATTAGCTCATGACCACTCCAACCAAGGTTATCCCCTACAATCACTTCTTCTATGAGGTCCTCACTACTCACCAAAACTAAATCTAAAATGGCATCCCCTCTTGTTGGTTCAGCAACTATTTGGTGAAGGAATCCATTAGCTATTGCATCCAGGAAAATCTGAGCCCTATTATTATTACTAGCACACATTCTCCAGTCTGGGATAGCTCAGTGGTTTGAGCCTTGGCCTCCTAAACCTAGGGTTGTGAGTTCAATCCTTGAGGGGCCTATTTAGGAATCTGGGGCAAAAGTCCATCTGGGGACGGGTCCTGCTTTGAGCAGTGGTTTGGACTAGATGACCCACTGAGGTCACTTCTAACCCTGATATTCTATGAAATTAAAGTCTCCCATGATCACACAATTCCCATTAGTATTTACTTCATTAAAAACATTAAGGAGGTCTCTATCCATATCCAAATCAGATCCCAGTGGTCTATAGCACACCTCAAGCACTATCCCAGGGGAGGCTCTAGTAGCTTTCTTCCGCAATGTGATTTTTGCCCAGACATACTCTGTCTTATCCATTCCATCCCTTTCATCCCTTCTTATTTGTTTACAGTCTAACTCATCATGGATGTAGCTTCATTCATTTCAGTAGACTTACTCTTATTTATATTGGCATAATTGAGAAGAGAATAAATCCCTATCAGCACAACTGCATGTGCAAAAATGCACATGCATTCCCATGCCTCATTTTTGTATGCATTTACAATATTTTCATAAAAAGAACAGGAGTACTTGTGGCACTCAATATATGTTCCATTCTATATGCATCCGAAGAAGTGGGCTGTAGTCCACGAAAGCTTATGCTCTAATAAATTTCTTAGTCTCTAAGGTGCCACAAGTACTCCTGTTCTTTTTGCGGATACAGACTAACACGGCTGCTACTCTGAAACTTGTCAATATTTTCATATGCAGTCATGGTAAATTCATTCTCAGATGAGTAATTTCCCTGGCCATTTGTGCATATAATTACAGACATTGTGCACACAGTCAGGGAAATGTTGTATGCAACTGCACACACATTGTTCAGAAGCAATTGTGGAAATATACTCCTGGATGAATATAGTTTTCTCTAATCCCACGAATTAAAGCTACTTTTTCTAATTTGCTTGTAAATCTTGGGTTGTATTTTGCCCTAAATAAAACCCAGGTAAACCCACTTACTTCAAAGGTATTGCACAATTTATCCATAGATTAATTTAGCCCCAAATGTTTACTCAGGCTTTTGATGTAGACAACTTCTTGCTATTCCACATACTCACAGTGAATATTAGAACCTCCTTTGATAAGCTTCTTCTTTTTTTCTGCTCCCTTCTGAATTTTAATTCATTCATGTTTCAGGCCATAATTTAAAAGAATATCCTTTAGGGATTTAAAGTTTTGTTGGCTGTCAGAACTAAGAGTCTCTTCCATAATTCTATTATAATGTAATTAATTAGAGAGTCTAATGAATTTTCTCTGTAGAAACATCATAAGAGCACTTTATGTAGATACGTAGATATTTATCTTTACCTCTTTTTTCCTAAGAGAATCATTCATATCATTTTCAGAACCCTTAGGATTCCATCCGCTATTACTCTCTCTATTAGCATCACTGGTGTTCTCATCCATAGTAACCAACATCATTCTAGATGGACTAGAGATGAAGAGTATCAGAGGGGTAGCCGTGTTAGTCTGAATCTGTAAAAAGCAACAGAGGGTCCTGTGGCACCTTTGAGACTAACAGAAGTACTGGGAGCATAAGCTTTCGTGGGTCAGAACCTCACTTCTTCAGATGCAAGTAATGGAAATCTCCAGAGGCAGGTATATATCAGTGTGGAGATAACGAGGTTAGTTCAATCAGGGAGGGTGAGGTGCTCTGCTAGCAGTTGAGGTGTGAACACCAAGGGAGGAGAAACTGTTTCTGTAGTTGGATAGCCATTCACAGTCTTTGTTTAATCCTGATCTGATGGTGTCAAATTTGCAGATGAACTGAAGCTCAGCAGTTTCTCTTTGGAGTCTGGTCCTGAAGTTTTTTTGCTGTAAGATGGCTACCTTAACATCTGCTATTGTGTGGCCAGGGAGGTTGAAGTGTTCTCCTACAGGTTTTTGTATATTGCCATTCCTGATATCTGACTTGTGTCCATTTATCCTCTTGCGTAGTGACTGTCCAGTTTGGCCAATGTACATAGCAGAGGGGCATTGCTGGCATATGATGGCATATATAACATTGGTGGACGTGCAGGTGAATGAGCCGGTGATGTTGTAGCTGATCTGGTTAGGTCCAGTGATGGTGTTGCTGGTGTAGATATGTGGGCAGAGTTGGCATCGAGGTTTGTTGCATGGGTTGGTTCCTGAGTTAGAGTTGTTATGGTGCGATGCGTGGTTGCTGGTGAGAATATGCTTAAGGTTGGCAGGTTGTCTTTGGGCGAGGACTGGCCTGCCTCCCAAGGTCTGTGAAAGTGAGGGATCATTGTCCAGGATGGGTTGTAGATCACTGATGATGCGTTGGAGAGGTTTAAGCTGAGGACTGTAGGTGATGGCCAGTGGAGTTCTGTTGGTTTCTCTTCTGGGCCTGTCTTGTAGCAGGAGTCTTCTGGGTACACGTCTGGCTCTGTTGATTTGTTTCTTTATTTCCTTGTGTGGGTATCGTAGTTTTGAGAATGCTTGGTGAAGATCTTGTAGGTGTTGGTCTCTGTCTGAGGGGTTGGAGCAGATGCGATTGTACCTCAGTGCTTGGCTGTAGACGATGGATCGTGTGGTGTGACCTGGGTGGAAGCTGGAGGCATGAAGGTAGGCGTAGCGGTCGGTGGGTTTTCGGTATAGGGTGGTGTTAATGTGGCCATCGCTTATTTGTACGGTGGTGTCCAGGAAGTGGACCTCCCATGTAGATTGGTCCAGGCTGAGGTTGATGGTGGGGTGGAAGCTGTTGAAAGCATGGTGGAATTCTTCCAGGGCCTCCTTCCCATGGATCCAGATGATGAAGATGTCAGAGACATTACAAAAATGGAGTAAATTAAGCTACTTTTCTCTGCTACCGTTAATCTTCACTTCATCTAGATGTTTCATCATCTTCTGAGCCACCCTGGACATTTTGCAAGGGCATCTTGTTCCCAGTAAATTAAATTGATAATATCACCAGAACATAGATTCATAGATTCCAAGGCCAGAGGGGACCATTGTTATCATCTAGTCTGACTTCCTGTATAACATACGCCATAGACCTTTCCCAAAATAATTCTTAGAGCATCCCCAGAAAAACATCCAATTTTGATTTTAAAATTCCACCGCAACCTTTGGTAATTCGTTCCAATGACTGATTATGCTCACTGTTAAAAAGGTATGCCTTATTTCCAATCTGAACTTGTCTAGCTTCAACTTGAAGCCCCTGGATCATCTTATACCTTTCTCTGCTAGATTAAAGAGCCCATTATTAAATATTTGTTCCCCATGTAGGTACTTGTAGACTTTAATCAAGTCATCCTTCTCTTTGTTAAACTAAATAGATTGAGCTCCTTGAGTCTATCACTATAAGGCAGTTTTTCTAATCCTTTAATAATTCCCATGGATCTTCTCTTAACCATCTCCAATTTTCTCACATCCTTCTTGAATTGCGAGCATCAGAATTGGACACAGCATTCCAGTAGTAGTCAAACCAGTGCCAATTACAGAGATGAAATAACCTCTCTACCCTTGCTTGATATTCCCCTGTTTATGTATCCAAGGATCGCATTAGCCCTTTTGGCCACGGCATGACACTGGGAGCTCATGTTCAGCTGATTATCCATTCTGACCCCCAACTATTTTTCAGAGTCACTTCTTTGCAAGGTAGTATCCCCAATCTTGTAAGTATGGCCCATATTCTTTGTTCCTAGAGGTATACATTTCCATTTTCCACATTAAAACACATCTATTTTCAAATTGGGAGCACAGATCTGTAATGTTGGATCCATTCCATTTTCAACTGGTCTTTCAAGATCCAGGAAGTCTTAATTTGAAAATGGATCATTTGCCCAGCATTACTAACATGTTGGTTACTATCCTGCCTTTACATTTGAGGTACACATTTCAGTATTGACAATTATATGGATTTCACTGAACTAAATTTGTGATTGCCTTCTATGCCAGTCAAATCATACTGGAGCTGCTATTTTTCTCTTCTATCAGACCATAAGTAAAGGTCATCTTTATTTTAAGATCTCTTGACATTAATGCTGTTGTGAATCTACTGAGTATCAATTGAATTACCTACAGCATCTGCCTTTGAAACATGTAGTGTTTCATAGCTACCAATGCAATCAAAGGAATTTGAGCCATTGCTCAGATGAGAGCAACCTATGCTTGGAAATATGGGGTGGAGGATTATGATACATCTAGAACTTAATCTTTTTCTAAGTTTCATGAATGCTGTGAACAAAGATATTGACAAGAGCACTGTAAAAAGAAGAGACTGGCTATTAGATCTGAAAAAAATAATTATTTTGAATCACAAGCCAAAACTTGAACCAAAGTAAATCAGATATTTGAATGTACAGTCATATTTTTTAAAACAGTGCTTGTGGGAAAGTGACTTTTTCTTATTAAACAGATTTGCTTCTTCGATGTATTTATAGTCTTATCTGCTTACATTACTGTCAAAAAATAGTCTTGGTGAACTAGATCCTTTTCTGGTTCCCTCACCAATAGAACTGCTAGCTGCATTCCCAATGTGAAATCTTTATTACTGGTTATGATGCATGAACCAGGAAAAAGAAAACACAGCTTGCCTTTCAGATCCCAGGTTATGTCTGTAGATGTATTAATTATACACAAGCCATCCATCTACTTGTATATTGAACATATTTTATCTGAAAGCCACCAAGAAATGTGAAACCAGCTGTTAAGGCTGGGTTAATCTTGTTTGGGGTTTTGTTTGTTTGTTTGTTTACTTTCCATGCCTTGTATCAGCTGGCTCAGTTAATATCTCCCGATAGACAATGTGTTATTGTCTTGTTTTCACACTCAGCTGAAACTGGGAAGTGCAAATACCACGAGAGCTTATTTTAACACTGTCACCTACATTTGTGGTTATCCAATTCCATTACTATACAGGCCCCTCTTCCTGCCTTTTCAGAGAAGCACAAAACAATGGATGGCTGTTCTGCTGAGCATGCATGGTCTAGTATGGTGCTCCCTTCCAACACCCACAGCATGACGGAGCCTTAAAATCATTCAGACAAGTACTGAGCAAACAGCACTAGTGGCTAAATGGCTTGATAAAGGCATCTACCAAATTTGTAGCCTGCAGTACAATAGAGGTGTTTTTTAAAAAACTGATCTTAAAAAATAATTATTTGATTATAATCTAGATAATATAATATAGTTACACGAATGTAAATTAAGGAGTAATGATTGCATGGATATTTTTAACCAGTTAAACAAAGCCAAGTGTTCGGTGAGCAGAACACGGCGTCATAATCCATAGTATATTACAAAGGGAGGAGAGTCATTGCTGCTGAAGTATTAGCATCTATTAATCTATAGGTGTGAAAGGAGAATACAAATACAAAAGAAATAAACACATTCTTGTAGAGTCATGACAAATGCACTCTGCTTACAAGATGATAAAGAAGGACCCTCTGCAATGTAGGGGCAAAAGGTGACCACATTTTCATGGCTTCTGGTAGAAACATAGATAAGACTGATTGACAGAAGCGTATATGGGAACTGACACACAGAATGAATTTGTTGTGAAATTTTTACCTTCTCAGATGTATGGGCTTCTGGAAAGGCATAAAATGAATTGATCCAGTTAAACTTTTAAATGATTCATTCCTACAAATCAGTTCAGCAGTCAGTAATAGCTTTAGGCCAATATTTAGGAAAGTCTCTGTAACTCTCCAGTGCACAAAGGCACATTAATTAAGGTTACACATGAAAGGGCACCTCAGCCCTTTCTGTAGCTTCCAGAGTCTGTTTAATGATACCTTGCTGCTTTGGAATACACCTATTAGAATATGTGTGTGCAATTTCAGGTGAAGGTTGAGCCGCCATCTCCTGGATACTTCAACTTCATTAAATTAACAGCTCTTAACATAATATTAACCTCTCATTTTTCTGAGAGATGTAATGCCCCAGTTAAGGTTCTGGAGGCAAAAGGCCCTCTGGTATCAATTCATTTTTAAGGTGGGTAGCTTTAATTTCCTTGCTCACCCCTTCCCCTTCTCTGAACTGACATAAAAAAAAGATAAGGTGAGTGAGGCAATATCTTTTATGGGATCTATTTCTGTTGTTGAAATAGACAAGTTTTGAGCTTACTCCGAGCTCTTCAGGTCTGGGAAAGGTACTCCAAGTGTCATAGCTAAATACAAGGTAAAACAGATTGCTAAGCATAAGGAGTTAACACTTGTTGCAAAAGATCATACAAGGTGAAATGGGTAGTTAACATCTCTGTAGGACAAAGGAGGGTTAGTGGTTAGTGGGCTTCAGATTGTTGTACCAAGCCATAAATCCACTGGCTTTATTGAGTCCATGGCTTTTAGTGTCTAGCAAAGTTATAAATTTAAACTCCCCGGCTCATCTTTGGAAGGTGTTGTTTCCTTTGAATCACATCAACATACAGTGGCCATAACAACACAAGCAAAATCGGCGGACTTTTCTCCACTCCTACTATGTTCAGTACCCCCCACAACACACCCTTCAAGACCCATGGGTCCTACATATGCCTATCACTATGGGTGTCCCTCATCCAGTGCACTACGCTGAAATTAAACAATTCTGACTGGCCCGTGTCAGCTGACTCAGGCTATGGGGCTATTTAATTGAAATAGAGATGGAGCTTCGGATCCGGGACCCCACGAGCAGGGACAATCCCAGAGCCAGGGCTCCAGCCTGAGCCCAAACATTTACACAACTATTGAACAGCCCCATAATCTGAGTCAGCTGACACAGGCCAGTCAAAGGTGCTTATTTGCAGTGTAGACATAATCTAAAGGCCCTGATAACAACTATGTTAAACGAGACCATCACTGTACTCACAAATGAACTCACACAGAAAAATGACAAAAAACATATCATCACCCGTGGGCAACCACTTTTCACAAAATGATCACTCCATATCTGACCTCTTAGTCTTTCTCCTCAAAGGAAACCTGCACAATACCTTCAAAAGACAAGCCTGACAGCTTTGATTCATAATTTTGCTAGACACTAAATATCATGGACCCAATCAAGACACTGGATTTATGGCTCATTACAACAATCTGTGACCCACTACCCTCCTTTGTCCTATGACTGCAGGGGTGTTTGTCCAATTCACCTTGAATGGTCTCTTGCAACATGTGTTAACTCCTTATGCTTAGCAGTCTGTTCCAACTTGTATTTAGCTCTGACACCCTGAGTACTTTCCCCAGACCTGAAGAAGAGCTCAGTTAAGCTCAAAACTTTTCTTTTAACTAACAGAAATTGGTCCAGTAAAACATATTACCTCACCTATCTTGTCCCTCTAAAAGCCTGGGACCAACACATCCAGAACAACACTGCAAATTAAAATAGATGTAGCCAAATATAATGTAGTGCCTTTTATTTGGGTTTCAAAGGAGATATTGTGGCTTTCTAGATTTTATTAGAAAATAACAAATTTGCTCCTTCCTTTCATTATCAGATAAGCATATTAAACAAATTCAATTGGGTCTCTTTTGAAGTAATAAAACAGAGCAATTGCTAGTGAGATTTTTCTTTCTTTTTTAATATTGTCACTCTTGTTTTTCTTCACAATATCTTTTATGGAACAACAAAGATAACTGTAGTATCACATTAAAATGAAAACGGGAATGCTATTATCTGTGAAGGAAAAGCTGAAACAAGTTGTTTTTATCTTTTAACATAGAAACACTCATCTTGGTAAAGCAGTCGCTAACCTAGCTGTCTTGTATTAAAGCATCTTCTTATTTTTTTAACCTTTCAGAGGTGATGTAGAAGATGACACACTACATTTGCATAATCAAAATTATAATAGCTACAACAGATGAGTTTAAACCAACAGTACTTGTTTTGTAAAGGTGTGAAGGTAGGAAGAGAAAATAAATATTCTGGGCCAAAGAATATTGATTCAGAAACATTTTGACAGCAGACAATAACCTGTATTATCTTCCAAAAAGCTGAAGCAAGATGAGTAATTCTATGCAAATCTCCTCCTGTAAAGCTCATCCAATCAGGGAAGAACAGCTTATCTATAATCAGCAGATCAGCATTCATACTTTTACTGCTTGTTGTGAACCGCAGAGAAAAGAAGATTTGTAAGGCTTTATGAACTTGTCTCCATCCACTATATGGATGTATTTCCTTGCCATTAAACGAGAAAATTGCAGTGTGAACCCTTCATCTACGCCATGCACAGGCTACATTCAGCTATGGCATTTGTCTATGCATCCTTAACTGTTGTCAAAATCTGAAATGAAGGGAATAGGCACCTGATATTGGGGGTGCAAAAGATCACTTGAAAATAAATGTTCTTTGCCTGCACAGACAAGATTGGATTTGTGGGGAGGGAAAATTTTAGTGTTCTTAAAAGGTGCTAGATTTGTGTCACTGAAAACTGTGATATCTACTGTTTAATCACAGAACAATGAAGGGATGAACAATGGAAATAAGGTTACCCCTCCCCCATTGATAGCATGTCTAAGGTGGACAAGCAAGAGCGCTTGTGTATAAGAACCTTCATGGGAGGAAAATACTGGGTACTAAAGGGCTCTTTAATCCAGCAGAGAAAGGTATAACCAGAACAAGTGGCTGGAAGTTAAACTCAGACAAATTCAGATTAGAAATAAGGTATACATTTTTATCCTGAGGGCGATTAACCATTGGCACAAATTACCAAGAAAAGTGGTGGACTCTCCATCTTTTGATGGCTTCAGATAAAGACTGGATGCCTTTCTGGAAGTTAGGCCTTAGTCAAACACAAGTTATTGCGCTAAATACAGGGGAAATCAGCTGACATTTAGTGGCCTGTGGGATAAAGAAGGTCAGGTTACATAATCTTGCTCCCTGGTCCCTTCTGGCCTTAAAAATCTGTGAAATTAAGAAAATTCTTAATGCTGCTTGATCTGGCTCCATGGTTAGCCCTTGGGCTTCATGGATGCCAAAAAGTGCTGGTTTTTAGAATGGCATTTGTGATGTGGTAACTGGTTTGAAGTATTGCTAATTAGAACCAATGACAAATGGATACAAGACAAAATCCTATGCAGTGTGAAGTCCTGTCCTAGATGAATTGTACCTATCTCTGACAGATAGTTGGTGGGGGCTGGTTTTTCTTTTTCACACCTTGGCAACATTTATATAGCTCGTCAGACCAATTGACTCATACTGAATTGAAGTGTAAATACTTAATAATTTTTAAACAAACAGGCCATTAAAGAAACCAAATACTTTCATGAATTCCCTAAACCCCAAGAAATCAGAACTGTTGTGCCTAAAAATGCCTCTGGCCAGCACTAATATGTGCTTGAACTCCAAGCTGCCTTTTTTCTATTTTTTTTTATGTTGTTGTCATTCTTCTGATGAGAGGTAGCCTATATGTGGGAGAAATGACTGACATAGGGCCTATGTATCTTCTAAGAATAACTTGTCACAGAGATGGTTAAACTGTATATAGGACAATCCCTGCCCTAAGGAATCTCAGCCCAACACCAATGCCATTTTCCCAGGGAGCAACTTTGCCTCAAGAATTGACTTTACTCAGACTCCAGGTATGAAGGGGTGGAGTAGGTGGCCCTGAGGCCCCCTGCTGGAGGCCTCGCAGCCCTGCCACACCCTGCCCCAGAAAAGGGCAGTGGAGAGGGTCCTCCAAGCTGCCTAGAGTGGCTGTGTGGGACGCAGCCAAACAGAAGGGGCTGCAGGGAGCAGCCAATCAGGGCCCAGCAGGCTAATATAAAAAGAGCTGCAGGGCCAAAGTGAGTTCAGCTCTTGAACAGAGCAGTCTTGGCAGAGACTGGGGGGAGTAAGAAGGAGCTCCAGGCTGGCTGCTGGGACTCAACCAGGACAAGGCCCTGAGGTAAGGGTGATAAAAGAGTGCTAGGTCCTTGGGGAAGTTGCCCAGGGAATTGTAGCAGTAATGCAGTTTATTTAAAGGTATGCAGTGGATAGCTGCTATCTATAGGTCCCTGGGCTGGGATCTGGAGTAGTGGGTGGGCCTGGATGTCCCCTCCCCTCCATTAACTACTGGGGAAGTGGCCTGGACTTTTGATGCATCCCAGAAGGGGAAACTGAACTCTGTTAGTGGCCAAGCCGTAGAGCTAAGGCCAGAAAGGGTGAAGTCATTGCTTCCAGGGAAGGAGCCCTGGGGCCCTGCTCTATACCAGAATAAGGACAATTTTGAGAGAGCCCAGAAGGGGCTGAGAGACAGTTTAACCAGGGTACTGTGATAGGCCATGCTGGACTGATTGAAGAAGAGTGAGCCCAGGGATAGGGCTGCAGATAAAGAGATGTGACAGAGGGCAATGACAGAGGCCACTGTTGGACTTGTACCCTGGAATGTGTTTGCTTTTTATTTCACATACAGACTGTGTGTGACTTGGCTGGAGGGTTGAGTTGCTGAAGGCTCACCACAAGGCAGAGAGAAAGTGCAGGCACACACTCTGCCAAGGGGGGGTACTTGCAAGAGGTGATACCACCTATTACACCACGGCTCTGAGCAAATGCTCCTGCTGCTCACACTGTCCCATCTCTCAGATCTGCCCCTGTAGAGAAACTTGCAAATCCCAAAGTATGTCTTCCCAAGACTGAACATTTCCTCACACAAAAAGAACTTAAAAGACTATTAGTGTCACCAGATGATGCCTGCCATAACAGTATCATCATAGCTATTTGACAGTGATCCTCATGGAAACTATAATATTTGGAGGTTTGATTCAGAGAATTTCCCAAGCGTGGACAAATTTTTGTCATGAAATTTTAACTGGCTTCATAGTGAAATCTGATTTTTTGGGAGTGGGGGCAGGTTCCTTTGTTCTGGGCAGAAATTAATTATTTTGTATAGCTTTGTGATGAAAAGAGAGCTTTCTCTACCTGTAAAAAACAGCCTGATGTTTATAAGAAAATTTCAAAGCAAAGATGTGAATTGTTTGCAAAAATATGAAAACATATTTTAAACTGACTTTGCAAGGGAGGAAAATGTATTTGGACATTAATATCGATAAGTCTTCAGAATTCAAAATCTTTAGTCACATTATATTCAATATACTATCTATCCCAATTAGAATTCCCTGTTGAAATAAAAAGTTTGTAATTAGTGATATCTCATATTTTTTACATGCACTTGAATAGCATTCATTCCTAAAACGTCGTATAAAATCTAATAGAGATGGATCAGCCTTCTATAAAATTGTAGACCAATCTATTGAATTCTATAGCAGGGATAAAATTTTCTTCAATTTTATAGAAGAAATTTTCTCTATTAAAATCTAGGTTTTTAGAGTAATTTTTTTCTAACTTCCTATTATGGGCTACATGATCAGTACAATCCACCCTGAAAAAGAGGAAATTAATGGAATCCCAATTCCCTGCTTGGTTTCTCATTTCTCTAGGGGGAAGTAATCTGTTGTACACTAGCAACACATTAGAGTCATCTGGGAGTTGTTCTGGCTTTTGCTTTAGAGCTGGAATCCAGGCTCCGCTCATTCCTGGAATGCCCATCAATGTGCACCTGGGGGAGCAGCAGCCCATGGTGAAGATGTCCTATGTGCTGGCCCTAAATTTCCATAGAACTCAATTGGTTAATCACTTTACATTCCAAAGAGCAAATTCCTTAATGAATTTATGTAGCTGTCTCTAAATCATATTAGATATTCAGGGCCTGTTCCTGTAACATGCTAACCATAGGAATTTCAGGGTTTACAACCTTTCAGGATCAGGCAGGGCTGCGTGGGGGGGGCAAGTGGGGCAATTTTTCCCAGGCTCCGCAGGGGCCCCCACGAGAATATAGTATTCTATAGTATTGCAACTTTTTTTAATGGAAGGGGCCCCCAAAATTGTTTTACCCCAGGCCCCCTGAATCCTCTGGGCAACCCTGGGATCAGGCTCTTGCAGAATGCCAAAACCTGTCCACCTTACTCATAATGAGAAATCCTATGGAAGTTTATGGGTTTGCTCACATGAGCAAGAGAGCAGAATTGGACCGGTAGTTAGATTACACAAGAAAAGCAAGAAATGCCAGGAGAGATGTATCCTACTATATTACTCCACTTTTTTTCAGATGAAACTCTGGCAGAGTCAATAGAGTGACATTGATGTAAAACTGGAGCAATGTGGCAGTGATACAAGCCCAGAGCATTGAATGGCTATTAGAAAACTAATCATGACCAGGGTCAAACTCTGATGTTGGTTATATGCATGGAGCTCCCAGTGAAGGTCTGTGGGAACGACGTTTGCTTCTCTGGTCATACTGGGGCTTATTTACTTAGCATGAGGAATGACTGTATTAAAATGGTTGGATAATATAGATCCAGATCTTCTGATTGCTATCTGAATTGTTCTGAGTATATTCACTGACTAAGTCGACTCCGAATCAGCTAGTGCTTCATTACCTTTTCCACAAATTTGTCCTCCCTTGGCACATTTTATCCTTTTTATCCTGAATGACTTCTAGCAGGTTTCTCTTGTTCCTCTTGGGATCTTTCCAAGCTGGAGGACTGTGTAAATTAATTTCTTGCTGACCTCATTCTCCTTCACTATTACTTTTCTTTCCTTCTCACCCATCAGCCCTCACATTTACTGCCTTCACTTTATTTAAGGTAGTCCTGGCTCCAAAATGTTTCTCATTTTGTATAAGCTAAAAATAAATAAGTATACGTGTCAGGTGGATTCTCCCACATCTTCAGAATCTCAAACCTGGCACCAGCTACATTTGGTGTGTCACTTTGCATCACACTAACCACACTTCTCAGATATGAAACCTGCCTGAGAAGGAGGCTGAAAAGGAAAGTGAGCACGTAATGAGGTATTCACATGAAATGCATAGTTTGCTTCCTCCACATCTGTACCTACACCATGATAAAATAAATTTACTATTTTTTTCCTGAAATGTCTGGCAGCACCATCAACTATTATGTTAACAGTAGACATGTCTATAAATATTTCAGCAGACTAGCAAAACCAGGTCGTGACAGCCTTAAATTGGTAGCCTGGCAGGTATTAAAAATATACTTATCCACTTCTCCTTTTGTTGCTGGTAATGACTCAGTGGTGGTTTTGTTTATTTTTAATATTTCATTATCTTAACATCTAACACAAATAGACCAGCAAATGCTGGGAGTAATCAAAATTTTGGAAGAACTATAAAGTCTTTAAAATATTCAGCAGTTTTAGGAGACTTTCACATGAACTTCCATAGAATAAAACAGCCAACCATGGTATATAATGTATTAAAAGTCAATAGGCGCTAAATCCCTGAAACCCATCTCTTCAGATCAAGTCCAGGTAACTGGGCTTAGCATAGTTTGGGTTATGCAAGACCTGGGAGAGGTGTCCTTCCGCACATCGTGTAAAAAGAATGCAGGAACTCCATAGGCATGGCTACATCTCTGATGTGATCGTAACTCTCATTACTCCGGCATTTCAATGTAGGGTTGATTTGTGTACTGGCTGATCTGCCAATCCCACCTCCCCCTACTTCCTCCTCAAATCCCTGTATGTAAGGATGTGCAACAAACCTTCAAAAAGCACCTTGATCAGTGACACTAGCTTTCTTGCAGCACATTTCTTGCTGCAAGATCTTACATAGTGACTCTCTATGAATTTAGTAGAAAGCTTTAGTGAAATTTATGTGATATGTAGATTGTAATGAATTTTTTACCTTTAGTCCTTTTGATATGATGTCCATCTGCTTGCATTTGGAAAGGAAGATGATGTCTGTCTGTATCTGTACGAGTTTTTTCATGAGGTTGATGGATTTCCACTCCATACGGCTAAATGCAGTGACTTGCATAATGACAGGTATTGGAACACAGCTGCTACTCTGATACCAGTGAAATCTATGAAATTCAAAACTAATCTCTGGTGGGCAAGACTTTTCTCAGTCACTCTACATATCACATGTTCAGTCTAAAGTGTCCTTGCTCATTACAGTTTTTCATCTATGAACAGTTTGATTTTGTTCAATAATATACTGCAGAAAACTTTTCCATGTACTGAAAGTAATGTTCTCACCAGTTATCACATGCCAATTGGTTGCCTTTTCCCCATACTATATTACAAAATTTGTTTTCATGCACTACCAAATCCTTACCAGCTTTAAGCATTTAAGCAGTGATTTTATGTTGACCAGGCACTTTGTTACTTAGATGCTTTATTACTTTCTCTTTCTCCTTCTGAAATTTCTAGCAGTGAAATGTTTAATTTTTCACCTTCTTTGCATCCACTGTTTCGATTTGGTGGGTCTGGTTGGCTGAGCACTTCATTAAAATGTTCTCACCACCATTCCTTTTGTTCTGCTTTCACTGTTAACTAACTTCCATCTATTGCTTTACTAATACCACTATGGCTCTGGAACCATGATGACCATTCCTTACATATGTAAAAAAGTTTCTTAGAATCATGTCTCATTGATGCTGCTTTGGCTTCTCTTGGTTTTTTATCAAACCATTCTCGCTTATCTTTCCCACATATCTTCTTTACTTTTGTCAGGACACTGGGTTGTAGACAGTCAGGCTTAATGGTCATAGCAGTAGTCTGGCCTAGTGGTCGGAGTGCAAATGCCAAAGCCCAAGGTCAAAGCAGAGTTAGAACCAGGGCTGAGTAACAGAACCATAGTCAGAATCCAAATGCCAGAGCCAAGGATCAAGACAGAGTTGGAGCCAGGAATCAGAGCCAAGGGTCAGAACTGGATTACCTGAAATGGGGTATGGCAGGAGAAGGGCTGATTACAAGGCAGGATCAAGGCTGGGACTAGGACTGGAATAAGGTTGGATGCAGGACAGGGCCCAGGCTGGAGCAGGGCTTGGAGTGAAGTGAGCATAGGGAGGCAGAGAATCCATGGGCATGGGCATTGAGAAACTGCTGATCCTCTGCAGCTGATCAGCTTAAGAGCACACCTGACTGCCTTAGCCAATCAGATGATTCTGCTGTGGCCTTGCTGTACTCATTGATTTCCTGAAGACTGGTCAGGCATAGCTACAGGCCCTCATTCCTGACAACTTCTTTGAATGGTCTACATACTCCCATTGCAGCGTCCTTTGTTCTTTCTTCAATCCATTTCCACTCTTCTGTCCTTGGTTCAAGAGACGTTGTGGCAGCTTCCTGTGGTAGACAGGTTTAAAGTTAGTCCACTGTTTCTCTATATCATCATTGCTGCTCTTGAAATCTGTTTGAGGGCTGGATTTTAAAATAAGACCCTCTATGGCAATTATTGGCACTTGCCTAGACATTTTATGTAATGGGAAGCAAACTTCCACAAGGCTAGAATCAGCCAAAGGATCAATGTTAAGAAGCACCAGGCTAGTAATTTCAAAAAGGACACAGTGCGACACAAATCAAAGAAACTGAAGGATGATCCCATGGTTTTCAAACAAAATGTTTAGAAACCATTCAGATATTTAAATATTTTAAATATAAATGTGAAACTACAGTGTGTGTGGGTGTACACTGATTAAAATGAAAACCTTTGAAATGAAACAAAGAACCTCTGTTAGATAAAATGCAAACACCAAAAGCTTTTCATCATGTGATTGGAATTAGAATCTTTTTGGTAGTTAACACTAAATGAAGTGAGCACTGGGGTCAGAGCTAATCTTTAGATGCACAAGAGCCCTCATTTTAAAACCACATTTGATTGGTTTAACGGGAGCTCTTGAAATGCTTGGATAAATAATAAATGTGCCATTCAACATATTTCCCATATTGTTCAGATTACTGCATCCCTCAGAAAAATCTGCTTAGATGTAGAGTTGGGAACCACAAATAACACTCCCAGGTGCTGGGTAGAGCCCCTGGAGAATCTATGAATCTAGCCTTTGGTAGCAGTTAGCAAAGAAAAATAAGACGACCGATCACGAGGTCCTTACTTTTTTAGGAACACTCCTGTTGACTGGACCCACTAATAATGCAGTTCAGACATAGGCTGGAGCCCAGGCTCTGAGACCCTTCGCCTGGTCTGGGATTTAGAGCCCAATCCCCAATGTCAATGCTGTAATTTTTAGCCTCACAGCCTGAGTTCCATGAGCCTGTGTCAACCAGATGAGGCTGTGCTATGGAGCTTTTATTCATGTGTAATGTTCCTATTGACGCTATACGGACGGTGAGAGCTCTTAGAAGTAATGTATTACAGCCAACAATGTTTGCTTCAGCCTGTTTTTCTTTAACTGTACTTAAAATTTATTGTTGAGCCTCTTGTTTTCTTCTCCTTAACTTAGAGGAAAATGTCTTCTCTACACAGCCATCTGTTTTGCAAAAGTTTGTTGCATTTAAGGCGATCTTGTCAATCCAAATTTCCAGACTTGTATGTAAATGCACTATAGATTAATTAAAAGATAAATCTGACTTTTATGTGGGAATAATCTCAAGAAAAATGCAATTCTCAAATCTTGATATATCGAATGATCACCAAATAATTAATTAGGTGGAAGATGAAGACGGGGAAATCCCTGTTTGAAATTTTACTTTCTAGTAATTTCCTGATTTATAGTCTGAGATTTTAATCTGTTTCATTTGTAAATTTTAAATATTTTTATTAAAGTATTTGAATAGATGACATGTTAAATATATGCAAGAAAATGATCAATTCTTCTAAAAAACCCAGACCAAAGATGACACATTTGAAAAAAATGAATATCCGCATGATATCTAGGTATATTACATAGTAAAAGCTAAATTAGAAGAACATTGAGGTTGCAAAGTCAAGCACTCGAAGTGGGGACATGCCAGCATTTAGGTTGCCCATACATTGACAGTAGAGGAGAAGGGAAACTAAGGCCTGGTCTACACTAGGCGTTTATGTCGAAGTTAGCGCCGTTACATCGAATTAACCCTGCACCCGTCCACACCGCGAAGGTATTTAGTTCGACATAGAGGTCTCTTTAATTCGACTTCTGTACTCCTCCCCGACGAGGGGAGTAGCGCTAAATTCGACATGGCCATGTCGAATTAGGCTAGGTGTGGATGGAAATCGACGCTAATAGCTCCGGGAGCTATCCCACAGTGCACCACTCTGTTGACGCTCTGGACAGCAGTACGAGCTCGGATGCTCTGACCAGCCACACAGGAAAAGCCCCGGGAAAATTTGAATTTGAATTCCTTTTCCTGTCTGGCCAGTTTGAATCTCATTTCCTGTCTGGACATCGTGGCGAGCTCAGCAGCACTGGCAACGATGCAGAGCTCTCCAGCACTGATGGCAGTGCAAGCTCAGAATAGAAAGAGGGCCCCAGCATGGACTGATCGGGAAGTCTTGGATCTCATCGCTGTGTGGGGCGATGAGTCCGTGCTTTCCGAGCTGCGATCCAAAAGACGGAATGCAAAGATCTATGAGAAGATCTCTAAAGACATGGCAGAGAGAGGATACAGCCGGGATGTAACGCAGTGCCGCGTGAAAATCAAGGAGCTGAGGCAAGGCTACCAGAAGACCAAAGAGGCAAACGGACGCTCCGGATCCCATCCCCAGACATCCCGTTTCTACGAGGCACTGCATTCCATCCTCGGTGCGGCCGCCACCACTACCCCACCACTGACTGTGGACTCTGAGGATGGGATAGTGTCCACGGCCGGATCCTCGGACATGTTAGCGGACGGGGAAGATGAGGAAGGAGATGAGGAGGACGAGGCAGTCGACAGCGCTCACAACGCTGATTTCCCCGACAGCCAGGATCTCTTCATCACCCTTACAGAGATCCCCTACCAACCCTCCCCAGCCGTTACCCCGGACACAGAATCTGGTGAAGGATCATCCAGTAAGTGTTGTAAACATCTAAACATTTATTTGTAACAGAACATGATTATTAACAATGTAAAAAATGGGTTTCTCATGATTAGTTTGAATAACTTAACGGTTCAGTCATGGGCAGTGCAAGTATTTCAAAAAAATCTAGCAATGTCCGGTTTTGCATGATTGTCCTGCCCAAGCCGCTCTACTGTGTAGTCCCTGCTACTGCAGCTACAGTAAGATGCGGTCTATATGTCCGGGGATGGAGCAGAAATCCTCCTGGGACATCTCAAGGAAGCTCTCCTGCAGGTAATTTGAAATCCGCTGCATTAGGTTCTTGGGGAGAGCGGCCTTATTGGGTCCTCCGTAGTAGGACACGTTGCCGCGCCACGAGACTAGCAAGTACTCCGGAATCATTGCTTGGCACAGCATGGCGGCATACGGCCCTGGTCTTTGGAGGCTTTCCCGGAGCATTCTCTGTCTGTCGCTCTCAGAGATCCTCATGAGGGTGATGTCGCTCATGAAGACCTGCTTTGAATGAGGTAGGGGAATGTTAGTGTTGGCTGGTTTGCAGCCACGCGGTGGAGGCGGGAAAGGGTCAGCCGAAAGGGATCGTTCCCGGGGACAGCCGCGAGGGTGTGGGACAGGAGCAAACTTCCTGCTTGCCGGATTGCTGGCAGCAGGGACCGACATTGATTTCAATGTGAAATGAGGCCATTGCTAATATTAAAGTTTTAAGCTGCCACGAATCTACGGCTTACCATGTCTGCCTGCAACAGAAATTCCGTTGTCCTGACAGGGTTCTCAAAAGTGCTCTGCAAAACCACAGACAGTGAATGCGAAGGCCGAGAATTCGACCTTGTGCTGAGTGCGCATGTGATAGGTGCTGTGCATGGTCCTGTTCACAGAGAAAGACTATGTTCTTTGTTCACAACTACATTTATGTTTCTGAGGAATTCACTCCCTTTTTCCCATTCCCACAGCCCCATCTGCGACTGTCTCACAACCTAGCCTGTCATCACACTCCCAGAGGCTAGGGAGGATTAGGCATAAGAAGAAGAGGACACGGGAGGACATGTTCTCCGAGCTTATAGCCTGCTCCAGAGCACAGGCAGCACAGCAGACCCAGTGGCGGGAGAACTTGTCCCAAATGCACCAAGCCAACATGGATCGGGAGGAGAGGTGGCGTCAGGAAGACCAGCAGGCGACTCAAACCCTGCTTGGACTACTGAGGGAGCAAACGGACACGCTCCGGCGCCTTGTGGATGTTCTGCAGGAACGGAGGCAGGAGGACAGAGCCCCGCTGCAGTCCATCTCTAACCGCCCTCCCCCGCCACCAAGTCCCATACTCCCTTCACCCAAAGTGCACAGAAGGAGAGGCGGCAGAGTCCCTGCTAACTCTCACTGCACCCCTGCAGAGAGCTCGAGCAGCAGAAGGCTCTCAGTCCCCAAAGTTTGACAAGTTCTTTCCTTCCCGCCTGACACAAGCCCCCGTCCAAGTTTCACTTCCCAGTCCCCTGTGTAGTTGTTAATAAAAAATATGTTTCTGTTAACTACTGTTTCCATCATGTTCTTTTGGAGGAGGGGGGGAAAGGGGGTTGGTAATTGGACAGGACAGTCACCTTTGGCAGGGTACATAGTCGGGGGCAGGCACAGCAGCAGGGCACATACATAGTGCAGTGATGCAGTGACTACTTACCCTGGTTAGTCTGGGAGGTTCTTTTCATGTTATGTGGTGGGAGGTGGGTTGCTCTGTGACTTTGTGGCACGGGAGGGCAGTTAGAGATCTGAAGCGGCGGTCCTTAGGCAGGATCACAGAGCCACACAGCAGGGGATCTGTAAGCGTCCCCCCCCTGCCACAAAGTCACATAGTACCCCCATACACACAGTCCCTATCAGGAGGGGTGACAGGCTCCGTTGAAAGAACCATCCCACCGCACCGGAGCCTGTCAGTCCTTCAGTTTAGAAGCTGCATTCGCGCGACTACACTACACCCGCTCCGCACCACAGTCTGCGTCCCAGTTTTAAAAAATTCCCGCGAAAACAGTATTAAAGAAAACGGTGTGCTTTAACAAAGTAGAACTATTTTTATTTTGAAACGTGTGTTGGAAGTGGGGTGAAGGCTTCTCTGTACACAAAATTAGAAAGTCACAGGTTACCCTGCTCACTCAGGAACTTTGCTTTCAAAGCCTCCCGGATGCACAGCGCTTCCCGCTGGTCTCTTCTAATCGCCCGGCTGTCTGGCTGTGAGTAATCAGCAGCCAGGCTAATTTCCTCAACCTCCCACCCCGCCATAAAGGTCTCCCCCTTGCTCTCACAGAGATTGTGGAGCACACAGCAAGCTGCTATAACAATGGGGATATTGGTTTCGCTGAGATCACAGCGAGTCATCAAGCTTCTCCATCTCCCCTTGAGACGTCCAAAAGCACACTCCACCACCATTCTGCACTTGCTCAGCCGGTAGTTGAAGAGTTCTTTTTCAGTGTCCAGGGCACCTGTATAGGGCTTCATGAGCCAGGGCATTAGCGGGTAGGCTGGGTCCCCGAGGATGACTATAGGCATCTGCACATCCCCAACAGTTATTTTGTGGTCCGGGAAGTAAATACCTTGCTGCAGCCGTCTAAACAGACCAGAGTTCCTGAAAACACGAGCGTCATGAACCTTGCCCGGCCATCCCACGTAGATGTTGGTAAAACGTCCCCTGTGGTCCACCAGTGCTTGCAGCACCATGGAAAAGTAGCCCTTTCTGTTAATGTACTGGCTGGCCTGGTGGTCCGGTGCCAGGATAGGGATGTGAGTTCCATCTATGGCCCCACCGCAGTTTGGGAATCCCATCGCTGCGAAGCCATCTATGATCGCCTCCACGTTTCCCAGGGTCACTACCTTTGGCAGCAGTACATCAACGATTGCCTTGGCTACTTGCATCACAACAACCCCCACGGTAGATTTGCCCACCCCAAACTGGCTCGCGACTGACCGGTAGCTGTCAGGCGTTGCAAGCTTCCAGAGGGCTATGGCCACTCGCTTATGGACAGTCAGGGCTGGTCGCATCCGGGTGTCATTGCGCTTCAGGGCAGGGGACAGCAACTCACAAAGTTCAAGGAAAGTTCCCTTCCGCATGCGGAAGTTTCGCAGCCACTGTGATTCATCCCAGACCTGTAGCACTATGCGGTCCCACCACTCAGTGCTTGTTTCCCGTGCCCAGAATCGCCGTTCCACGGCATCAACATGACCCATTGCCACCGTGATGTCCTCGGCGCTGGGTCCCCTGCTTTCTGAGAGGTCTGTGCTACTCTCACACTTCAGGCCATCACCGCGTTGACGTAGCCTCCTCGCCTGACTTTTCTGCATCTGCCTCAGGGCAACCTGTATGATAAGCTGCGAGGCGTTGAGAGCGGCCACAACTGCAGCGATGGTTGCAGCGGGCTCCATGCTCACAGTGCTGTGGCGTCCGCGCTGTCATTGACTTGAAAAGTGCGCGAAATGATTTCCCGCCGGCGCTTTCGGGGAGGGAGGGAGGGCGGGAGTGATGGACGGATGACGACAGTTACCCAAAAGCACCCTGGCCCCTTTTTTTTTTTACCCAGAAGGCATTTGCGGCTCCACCCAGAATTCCAATGGGCGGCGGGGACTCCGGGAACTATGGGATAGCTGCCCTCAGTGCACCGCTTCCAATGTCGACGCTTTCCCCGTTAGTGTGGACTCACAAAGTCGAATTACTGTCCTTAGTGTGGACACACACGTTCGACTTTGCAATATCGATTCCAAATATTCGATTTAAGTAAAATCGAACTACTCTCGTAGTGTAGACAAGGCCTAAGTCTCTGATCCTGCAATTAACTCTGTGAGGAACCTTGAAAGGAGCTCACCTGCATGGAGTAAATTACAGCACCAGGGACTAAGATAGTATGGGGTTTTTTGTTTTTTTTAAAGTGTGGTGAAACATCTAGTTATTCAATATTCTGAACACCTTATTGAAGGAAGGGAGTTATAATTTTATGTATAAGTATCTATTATATTTTCAAAGATAGATATGGAGACTGGTTTTCCACTTTGCTATGCAACTTTTGTTTTCATTTCACTGAGCCAACATGGAAAACACCCATGTAAAAGAGCAGTGAATCAAGTCTGATCTAACTATAAATCACTCATATGAGTTTAGCAGCACTTTTACAGTAAGAGAAGGCATTTTTTGTGGTTAAAGCATTGGGGTGGGACTCAAGACATCTGGCTTCAGTTTTCAGTTGTGACACAGATTTCCCATTTGATTAACATGTGACACTTAACCTCTCTGTGCTCTACCACTTCCATTTTAGCAATGGGGAGTGATGTCATTGGGAGGTATTATGAGGATACATTCATCAATTCTTGTGATAGATTGAAATGGGAATCAGGAAGAAGTCTGTCATACATGAGGATTGATTATATAATTCATAATTCTATGGATTATAAAGCCAAAAGGGACCATTATGAACCAATCTGTAACTGAGGCATTGCAGTGGTGACCTGCTGAATTGGGGTACAGTTGCTGACTATCACTCACTGTTGGTTATCCTACTGTTGGGTGAATTCTGAAGGATTCTGATGAGGATGTTTTGCTTCTCCTTAAGCGGAGAGGAGGGAGCACAGAGATGGGTTAAAATGTATTCTGTGATTGAGAAATTGCTAGATCAACTGTAGACCCTGAAATATTCTAACTGTTATGAAGTTGGTCAGCAGTTAAGTGAACTAAAACTAATGAGTCAGGCTGTGTCCTTGATCATCTAAGACCCCAGTAAATCCATGTCAGATCTGCATTTAGGAAATGACCATCCCCCGTTGTTGCAAAGCAGATACTGTTTCAATTGACTGTGCACATAACAAAAGTATTGAGCAAAATTTCCAATTCTAGTCAAAGTGGCCATTCACAGTGGACACAATCATACTTTCTTCCCATATTGACTCCTCACTGCAACCAGGTTCCATTACATTCCCAATAGTCCAAAAAGAAGAAAAGACAAGCTAACTCGTATCCAATGGAGCTGCTGAAATGGATGGTGGTGTTCAGACTGAGCTCATGGCCTCATAATCTGGTCTGAACATGACTGTTTTTTAAAAAGACACATTTTTCATGCTGACTGATGTACAACATGATGGAATAAGACATAACCTGTTTGTGTTCTGAATGCAATTTGAATATGAAACAGATCATTGCTGCACTAGACAACAGAGCAGATCAGCTGAAAAGGTACGATGGTCACCTTTAAACATCTTCCAATTTTGGAAAATGTTACCTTGGTGTTCACAGTATTCCCTACCCTTTCCTGCATTTATTATACGGAATGGCTAAGGAATACTGCAAGAATGGAGGGAACGTTACTTATTTATTTAAGGCGATTGGGAGGTTTTTAACAGGTTTTAATAAAAAGATCATTGTAATCTTGTGGCACTGAAATACCACTCTTATAATAAATCTATTATTCCTTTAACAGATTGTTATTTGCCTTTTGGCAGGGGGATTAAGCTATAGTCTGGAGAGACAGGAACCTGAGGTACACTGATACTGGGGAAGTGTTTCAGAATCAGGAAGACCCAAGTGCTCTAGAATCTCTTCTCGAAAACATGGGTCACAACAGGAAGTCAAGTTCCCTGTAGTAGCATGTGGAATGGTAAAGGGAAGGAAAGAGAGAAGGGGAATATAAAAGTGACCTGGGAAGCATAGTTATTTGGGCAAAGGGGAAGTACAGGGATTATACTGTACAGGGTAGGGAAAGCGGGGGAACATGCTTGTCTGTCTGAAAGGCAGTGACCTACATTTTTCAGTGGTAGTACACCCACAGGAAGCCCTGACCCTTAGGGAACAAAGTGGTTTTTAAATTCAATGATACCTGGGAACGGGATTCCTTAAGGTCTGACCAAGGACAAAGAGCAGCAGAGGAAGGAAAGCTTCTAGACAAGAGTCCATCCATGCTCTTGCTTCTCTACTCTCTGTTCCTATCTCCTTGTTGCAATTCTGTCACCCCTGGCTTAACCTACTGACATGAATTTCCTCCCCTGTCATCTTATCTGACACTATGGTTTGACATTTGCAGGAGGTCAGGACATTGCTCATCTTGGGAGTGGAGACTGGAGTGGAAATGCAAAGAGCTGAGTGTGGTGGTGAACAGGAAGCAAGCAACTTACTAAGAAAAGATATATGTGCGGGTGAGGGGGTATGGCGTTTGCAGCTGAGAGCTAAGATAGCAGAAGGGATTTTTTTGTTTTTAGCTTAGAGGGGACAAGCAAGTTGAAGACAATATCCATCTTCAATACTTCAGTGCAGAATATTAAGAGTAATTATGATAAAATCAATGCTAATAATGATCCTACATTTATACATTAATACTTTACATTTACATCAGGCCTTTCAATTAGAAGAATGAAGTTGTTGCATGGACATTCTTTTCCAGTGTAAAGAGCAAGGGCACTCCTAAACTGCCAGTGGATATGAACGAAGGGACCATACTAGCTCTTCTGCACTTCTAATGTGTATTCTTTTTGTCAGTGCATGAGTCAGCAGAGCCCAACATGTTATGCACCAAAACTTGTGAAATTAACTGTATGGAGTAATCTAAGGATGTGGAATGTGTAAAAAGTGAGGTTAAAACATGACCAGATCATTTTGCATTTGGGTAAATGACCACACAAGATACAAGTGCAAGTTGCCTGTCTGGCCCCTTGATCCCACTGCATATATTATCACGTACCATGCCACACTACATGTTTCAACACCCTATTTGTGTACCATGGGATCAATGGGTTGTCTCTTTCCTACATTTCTTTTCCCCTTCTGTCTGTTGTATCCACTTGTCACTTAGATTGTAAATTGCTTGGGATGTTTACAAAGTCTCAATGGAAGGGTTTTTTTCCCCAAGGTATTAGCTTTTGTCTTTCAATCCCAGTCCATCAAATGCAATCATGCAGCAGCATGGTAATGGTTAGGATGTGAATAAAAGGGCTAGCTTTCTAATACATTCTTAATGTGATTCTTTCACATTGAGGAGATGCGGTAATAGCTGTCTGTGTAGTTTTAAAGCAAATTATGACACTTCACACTTCCTGTTTGTGAGAGAATACTTTGTGCCTGAAAGAACCCCAATCACTGAAATTTGATACTCAGTATGTCCTGTGATTGTGTTCTACCCCATGCTTTGCATAGCGGAAACCATTAGCAATTTTTCTTTTCAAGCAATTGAATCCAATAGCACTGCATTATGTAGAATGAGTACTTCTATTAAACTCCTCACTGGGAACTTATTAGCCACTGTTGAAAATAAGAGCAAAACTCAAATGATAATAAAGACCTGACACCTAATCTATCCAGTAGCTTTATTATATTTAACATAAAGGCAGCTATGTGGAATATAATTATGTATGAAGCTTTGCAATTCTCTTGAACATGAGTGCTTATCTCTGTTGTCTGGTACTTATCTCCCTGTTTTAAAATTTTCCATAGGGAGTCCATGACTATAATATCTAATCACAGAGATGGTGAATTTTTTTTCCTTTTATTCACCCCCTTAAAGGGCCCCAAATACAACACATGAAAATTATTATTTTGTTTAGAGCAAATAGGCAGTGTAAAGCAATCTAGACCTATGTGTTTAGACATATGTCCAAATTTAGATCTAGAACTAGGCATTTGATTCTTCACATGCCCATCATAAACAGAATTCCAAAATCGACACTATCAGCCCTGATGCAATCATCTTTTTTAGCATATACCCACAGCCGCATTGCCATTCAGAACTCAGATGTGCAGGATATAGACGGTCAGATTTGGAAGTGATTCTAAAAGTCTTGTGACAGTATAAGGTGATTTTACTTACCAGTCCCTTCAATGCATACATTAGACTAGCTTTTACTTTCTCTAGACTCATGCGCCAAATTCAGAGGTGGTATGCAATTTCGATCCTCTTCCACTCAGACTAATGCACACTAATTTAGAATCCCTTAGAGCTATATTCACCCACTCCGCTAATGTCTAAAGGAGCATATGCCGCTGTGATTTACACAATGAGGAGCCAGAAGAAGGTTTAGGCACATTCAACCGCCCCTCCCCCAGCCCCGCCAACACAGACACTTCCCCAACCAGCTTTTGTTTATTCCTGCTGCTGTGAAAAGAAGGGTGGTCCTGTGCTAGCCTGGATTTCGGAGACTGGTGTCCAAGTCTCTCCTTTGTCACAGCCGACTATGGGCAAGTCACTTATCTTTTTTTTTTTATGCCTCAATTCTCCTTCTGTAAAAGGGAAAGAATAGTGTGTTCCTACCTCACAAGGGTGTTATGAGGATAAATATGTTGGATGTTGCAAGGTTCTCAGATGCTATAGTAACAGGGGGGCATAGTCGTACCTAAAATAGATTCTGGTTTCTCAGCATGTAGGAGGTTATAGCAAGTTAGATTACATTAGAGTGGATAGAGTAATTCTAAGGATGTTTTACAAGCACAAGACTCTAAGTAAAATGGCTCTAAATTGCACATCAATTTGGCCAATGGTATCTAGCATTAGAAAACCAGGGTATTACCCACTTATACCATACTATAATTACCTTATATAATAAATGCTGAACATGTAGATAAATCCTTGCAGAGTTGTATATTTGCTTTGTAGAATAAAAAAAATCCATATCTCATCATGGCCTATTCATATAAGCTATTTTTCCTTCTGATTAACACTGCTGCAGGCAAACTAAAGTTTTCATTATCTTTGAACTTCCTGTGTGCGGTGGATGTGTCTCAGAATCTAAATTCTTCAACAGAAACACATTTAGACCCCTGTCCTGGTTGGGAGTGGGGAGGGCTTTTTGCCAAAGCATATTTGCCTGCAGATTTTCTATGGAGGCATAGGGAATCTAGCTGCACAAGGGAACAATTTATCACAAAGCTCAATGGCAGAATTATAGATAAGGCTGAAAAAAGCTCTCAAGTCATCTCCCTACATCAAGATGACTCTCCCTTTCTACTAGTGCTTCTCAGATTCTAGGGCAACACATTCTTGCTGTCTCCTGCAGAGAGCAGTGCCATATGCCCATTTGTTCCCTTGTATTTCCCTGCCTCTTCTGAGATGGCAAGCACTCCAAGGAGAAGTCTCCAAGAACATTGCTCATCAAAACATGGCACACTTGGTGGTAGGAGGGGAAGTGAAGGAGTTCCTCTTTTTAATACTATTCCCATGTTTAGAAATGTCCATTAATCATGACTGACTAAGGGGAACATTCTCAAGTTCTCTTAAGTCCATTTCACAAGTGATTTAGGCACCTGCCCTGCTTAGGCACTTTTGTAATTTGAGTGTTAAGGGCCTAACTCACATGGGTGCTTTTGTAAATCCCACTAGGCACCTTTGTGCATTGTTAGGCACCTAAATACCTTTGTGCATCTGTCCCTAGGAACTCGAGTCCTACTGTTTTAAATATCAGGGGGTAGCCGTGTTAGTCTGTATCTACAAAAACAGTAAAGAGTCTGGTGGCACCTTAAAGACTAACAGATTTATTTGGGCATAAGCTTTCGTGAGTAAAAACCTCACTTCTTCGGATGCATCCGAAGAAGTGAGGTTTTTACTCACGAAAGTTTATGCCCAAATAAATCTGTTAGTCTTTAAGGTGCCATCAGACTCCTTGTTGTTTTTGTAGATACAGACTAACACGGCTACACCCTGATACCTGTCTTGTGGTGTTTGTCTTGTGGCCAGAATTGTTGGGTTTAATATTTTCGTAAGACAGTCTAGTTCAAAATTAAATAGAAGGGTTACATC